>NW_028254030.1:0-70829 GCF_964263255.1 Lissotriton vulgaris
CAAGAGACCTCTCCTTGGCGCCCCTAAAGATAAATCGCAGGTGAGAACCAGTAAAAAGAGGAAAATTGGAGGAAGGAAGGGGCCTACTCATCATGAACAAAGCACTTTATCTAGTGTAGAGGTTCCTCGTTCACCCCTAGTAACCTCTATAAGGAACTTTGGTTTTAAACACTTTCATAATGGAGGTCAATTGCCCTCAGAGGAGGAGGTTAAGATATCCCATGGGCAGCCCAGTACGTCGGGCCCGGCAACAGATGTTCTATGCACAGCGTTGGATGAAGGGCAAATAATCAATCTTTTAGTATCCCCGTCTGTGAGAAGTTGGCCTGATATATGATGTTTCCAATTCTGGAACCACCTTGTATCAGTCCAAACAATCCCTTATGGTGATGGTTGTAAGTCAACCTTATAGACAAGCTATCCTAGGGGTAGCATGGACTAAGCAGCCTTGAAGGCTTAACTCCAGAGGTCGTGTTAAGCAAGCTGTTTTACCAATCACAATCCTGTAATATCAAATGAAAGGACACCAGACAAGTAGATATTATAAAAATATGTGTATTTATTACTAGAATAATCCCCAGTACTCTTTATGAGCAAAGGGGCACAAGCGTTTAAACAAAAGCACAGTATAACATATGAAAGTTGCACAATTATGGATGAGGGCGGGGGGCCACTCAAACCATATATTAAGAAAGTGATATAAGAGATACCAATCGAACAGTGGTTAGGCCTAGGGCCTAGGAAATCGCTGGGACCAGTCGGGACTAGCAATGCTGAAGTCGGGAAAAGCCCTCGGAATTCGGATGCAGCACTTAAAGCACACGCATGCACCAATGTAAAGTCAATGGTGCGTAAAAGTTATAAAGTTACTGTTAAAGGAGACTTCCGCTTAAACTACAAGGATGAAACTTAAGACACATACACTAGAGGTGTGTACCAGTGTGGGAACACCGGCGTTGCTGAGTTCCCTCACCCACAGGAAGTAGGTGCATAGGGTCAAAGTTGTGTTGGGTTTCGTCACGCAGGTTGTTGGTGCTTGAAGCTGAAGATGCTGCAGGCGATGTGAAGGAGAAGTGTCCGGTGTGATCCAAGGGTGGATCAGAGTCGTAGAGTACCTGAAAGCAGAGGGGACAGAGTCTGGGTCACTCAGCAGTGACCAGGGTGGAACCAGGAATGAACCAGGCAATGTCGGGCGCAATCAGGTGGTTGTCGAGGAGCTTCTCTCCGCTGCCACGTGGGCTCCAGGGCATCTGCGACGTCCGGGAGTGGATCACGAGCTGTCCCACAAAGGCTCTCGCCGTCGACGCAGTCGGCTTCAAGATTGGAGCAACCAACACTTGGCATGAGCAATCCACGCAGGACTGGAAGATTGCTTCTCACTCGGACCAGGAGGGTCAGAGCGGGTGCTCCTTTTCAGAGGAGCGGGTGCAAGTCTGGAGCAACCAGAGTCACAAGTCGTATTTTGGATTTCGTCGGCACAGGGGCCACAAGCCAACGGGCAAGTGACCAAGCCAACGCGTTGAGCCAAAGGATGCAGAAGGGCCCCACGCAGCACTCGTCGAGTGTGGAGAGGTGAGCTTCGGTGCAAGAGAGGCTCAGGGCTGGGGCTTCTCAAACCCAGGTGTACAGCTTCGAGGGTCACTCGTGGGCTGCACGGTCAGCGTCTCGTGGCCTTTTCAAGATGGCGGGCCCCACGCTTCCGGTCACCTCCACGGGTCTCAGCTCTGCAGGGACTGTGGATCGGGCTGTTAGAAGGCAGGCACGCTTGATCTCGTCGATCTCTGTCGCTCGACTTCCGGCGGGAACTGCAACAAAGCAAGGGTCAAGGTGCTGGATGGTGCCTGTTCGCACAGGGTGGTCACTCCTTGACCACAAGGGAGATTCTTCAGTCTTCTACGTCGAGTAGGATGTCGAAGGGTCCAGAGTTTCATTTCTTATGCTTCATCAGGATTATCTGAATGCTTTGGCATTGCTCCCACTCTTATACCAATCTGGTGGGCTGGATATCCTGCTAGGTCCCTCCTATGGGTGGGACCCAGGAAGGGGGTGGATACACCCCTTTCCCTTTGTCCAGGGCCGCGCTGGGACTGGGGCTGGTGTGCCCCAGAACCGGTTTGGCTGGATTATGCAAGGGGAAGCCTTGTGCTCCCCAGGCAGTGTCTGGTTTCTTTCAAACCTCCCTGCTACAATCCACTATCTCCTGTCTGGGGTGGTGTAACTCCTCCCTGCGACAGGAAACCCTTTGTCCAGGCCTCCTCTGCTGAGTTTCGGTCAGCAGCAGGAGGTCAGACCCGTGTCTGTGGCAGAAGCATCCATTTTGTGGATCTGATGCTCTTTTAAATATCAACCGCGTTTTAGCAAAGTAACATGTCTTCACCCTCTAGAGGGGTGGAATGCTATCCCCGTCGACAGGACTTTCGAGGGGATAGTATTCCAAATCGTATGACACCTTACACGACATGTTTTGATAAAGCCAAACCAAAGTTACAATATAACCGCGAGGATTATAATGCACTTAATAGTATATGGTTTGGCATTATCCTGGAACAGCTAAGGGGATTGGTCCCGACAGCAGCAGACAGGCTCAGCTCATGCTAGAGCACCATCTCGCATTAAACCACACACTCTGCCTTCAGGATTGTTAAGGCCTGCCATAGGAGTGGCTTATAGGTTTATATGTGTCCAGTTAGGTTTAGATATAGGTATACTATATCTAAGCAAGGGGTGATTACACCACCTTGCCCCAGCTGAGTGATCAGCCAGTTGTGTCAATTTTGGATAGCCAGCCAGGGGTGGCAAAAGATATGCTGCAGCCCCTGGTAGGCCTTGGATGCACCTATGCCCTGGGCACCTATAGTGCACTGTACAGGGGCTGATAAGGTGACCCAAGCCAATTTAGTGATGCACCTAGGGTACATGGAATCCATTTTAAAGAGAGAGCTGATAGCCTGGGGCCCTGATTAGCAGGGAACCAGGCCAACTAAGTCGAAAACCAGCCAAACACAAGGCAAAAAAATCTGGGGTAACCATAGTCAGGTATCCACCTTCCTACACACACCCCCCAAAGGAAAGGAGATAAGGCTATCCTTGACCAGGTAAGCCTATATTGCCTGAGTGGCCATATAAGGAAGTACCTGCACTAGCATGGGTACCCCTTGTCTCATGGTCCACTAAGCAATCCCTCACCCTTGGGGTATTAGAGGGTCTCCACCATAGGGAATCACTACCTTTGGTGTGTTTATGCAAAGTTAAAGGCTGGTTTGGATATGGAGTATTGAAGTGAGGCTCCACTAATTTAGGGCTCAGCTTCCTCCAATTATCTTCCACCATGTGTGCCTTCCTTTCTTCAACTGAGTTGCACTGTGCTCTCAGGGTCAGCCTCTGGCTACCTACAGCTGGAGGCTGGGTCCCTTGTTTTGGCTTACTGGAGGGACAGTTCAGGTTTGGGCCCTTTGGGTCCCAGGTTTGGCTGTGCCCAACAGAATCCATCTGTGGGAGGTCCCTAACTACTTTTAAGGGGGTTCCCTCAGGAGTTTTCAAAGTTTTCACCTGGCTAGGGCTGCTAGCTTCGGTGCCCCTAATCTGTTGATGGGGGTGCTTTATTTGACAGGGGGCCCTCTGGGTCTCACTGTCCTTCTTGTCCTCTGCAGCCCTGGGCTGACTAAGGCACGGTTGAGAGGGGCAGGTTACCTGCTCCAGACTGGGTCCCACCTGAGAAGGGTCCACTGCCATCAGAGGCTCTGTCAGGCCAGGCCTAACAACCTCTGGGACAGTTCCTTCATCAGGGGTAAGATCAGTTCCCTGAGGAGGCTGATCCTGTCCTAATGTCTGGTGAGGGGAAGATTTCTCTTCCTCCTCCATGCTCTCAGTTTGGGTGGAGTGATCCATCATTTCAGGCTTCACAACACATGTATCAGTTTGAGTTTGGGCTGTGGCCATCACAGCCCCACCAACCTTTTCAGGAGGAGACTCAGTTTGGGTGTGAGCTGTTATCTTAACAGTTCTGCTATTCTGTTCAGGAAGGGAGTTAGCTAAAGATGGGACTGAGAGTGGCTCAGCCCTACTAACCTTTTCAGGAAGGACATCTTGGATTGGGGCTGTAGCTGTCACAGCCCCACTAACCTTTCCATTGGCAGTTACCATTCTAGAATGGATTTGCTGTTCAACCTCAGCCCAGGCTGAGATTTCCAAATCATTTCCTAGTAGACAGTCTACAGGCAAGTTTGATGACACTGCCACTCTCTTTGGGCCAGTGACACCTCCCCAGCTGAGACTTACTACTGCGATGGGATGATTGGTTTGGATTCCATCAATGTTTGTTACCTGGTATGTGGCACCAGGTAAAAGTTGCTTAGAGGGGACTATACAGTCAGCCACCATGGTGATGCTAGCCCCTGTGTCTCTAAAGGCCTCAACTTTCAAACCATTGTTGATGGGTTCTTGTCTATATTTGCTCAAGGTATTTGGGCAATCAGAGAAATTGGCAAACCCCATGCTCAGTCTCATAAACAAGATCATTTGGGGATGGGGACCTGGATAGGCCAGGGTCCACCTGTGCTCCAAAAGTAAACCCACCCAGATTCCTGGGTGTGCTCCCACTTCCTGGGGGATTACTGCTGACAGTACCAGGAGGTGTTGGGGCTGGCTTTGGCGGTATATTTTCTTTATTGCCATTCTTTGGACAACAGCTGTCTGATTTCCAATGGCCAGTCTGTTTACAGACATGACAGTATGGCTTTTTCTGGGTTGATGAAGTGTCTTGGGACCCACCCCCATCCTTGGAGTTTTGGGGACCTGGGGAAGTTTTCTCTTTTGATTTATCCCCACCCTTATCTTGAGGTTTGGTAGACTCCTTCTTCTGGTTATTGTCCTGATTCTTAGGCCTAATCCTGGTTCTGACCCATTTATCTGCCCTCTTTCCCAATTCTTGGGGAGAGGTCAAATCTGAGTCCACCAGGTGCTGGTGTAAGAGCTGGTTCTGACAATTACTTAGGATCTGCTCCCTCATAATCAAATTATACAATCCTGTAAAGTCATGTACTTTGCTGCCATGTAGCCAACTCTCCAGAGCCTTAGTTGCACAATCTACAAAATCAGTCCAGTCCTGTGTCTGTGTCTTCTGGGTGTCTCTGAACTTTAACCTGTACTGTTCAGTGGTTAAGCCAAACCCATCTATTAGAGCACTCTTCAGGACTTTGTAGTTTTTAGCATCCTCATGTCTGACAGTGAGGAGCTTATCTCTCCCTTTCTCTGAAAAGGAGTACCATAAGATTGCTGCCCACTGTTCCTCAGGAACCTGCTGTACCATGCAGGCTCTCTCAAGAGCAGTTATCCACTTGTGGATGTCATCCCCTTCTGTGTAGGGGGGCACAATCTTTGTCAGGTTTCTAGTATTATAGGACCTGTCTTTCTCTCTAGGAGTTATGTTGCTGCCACCAGTGGCATCTAAGCCACACATTTTCTGTTCCCTTGCTAAAGCAAGTTTAGCTTGGGCCAGGGCTAACTCTTCCCTCTCTATCTGGAGTTCTACAGCCCTCATCCTGGCCTTATGCTCTCTTCTCTGGGGGGAAGTCATTCCCCTTTGAGAGGTTCTTGAGACACTAGAAATGTGAGAATCCCCTGAGGAAGTTCTTACTCTTCTAGTGTCTGGAACAGTTCTGTTTTGTACTCTGGGTAGGTGCTGGCCCTCTCCATTTCCAAGTAGGTCCAAGTTGGTTTGGCTAAGCCTCCCCACATGTACCTGGATATCCCCTTGATCTTCATCTGAATCTTCATCATTATCTGGTTCAGGGTCCACCTCATTCTCTGGGGTGCTATTCTCATTCTCTTGGGGTTTCACTCTATCTCCTGATCTTAAGGGAGCCATGCTAGCTTGCTCAAGGTCATCCTTCTCCAGGATGGCTATCAGGATAGGAATGGTAGGGTTGTGACCCTTTTTCAGCCCCCTTACAGTACACAAGGTACTCAGGTCTCTGTGGCTGAGGTTGTCATATCTGGAAGTTACCTTGGTGGGGTCAACTGTCACAGGCACAGAGCTGGAAGCTCCACCTATGTCAGACATGACTGCTAGTGAGGTGCAAGTGGTGCACTTACCTACACCAAGTGTTTTCCTACTGTACCTTGCTAGTGGGTTGTAGGCAGGGTGTGCTAAGCCCTTTGATCTACAACTACTAAGTTCAGTAGAACTTAAATATGCTAAGCTTTTGTTTATATGGTACCTAAGTGTGACGAGGGGGACCCGGACTCGGGTCTTCCAGGTTTGCCTATTCATGTGTCCCCTCTCTTTGAACAGCACATGGACTCCTGGAAGACCACGGACGTGGATGGCTGCCATCCCTTGCTGAACTCAGAGGACCCATGTTACTTTAATTGGGCGGACCCATACCTGGGACCCGCCCTCCGGACGTCGGTAAAACCCAGCCCAGAATACCCACAGGTGTGTGTTACACCCGGAGGAGGAGGAGAGTGGCGACAGGAGAGCGAGGACGGAGCGGAGTGGAGGAAGAGCGAGGACGGAGCGGAGTGGAGGAAGAGTGAGGACGGAAAGGAGTGGAGGAAGAGCGAGGACGGAGCGGAGTGGAGGAAGAGCGAGGACGGAGAGGAGTGGAGGGAGATCGAGGAGCGGAGAGCGAAGGGGAGAGACCAGACGGACCAAGGAGCCGAGAACACCGGGGAAAGACCTGAGGAGGAGCGAGACTGCAGCGACACGCCAGGAGGCCGACGTGAAGGCGCATCGCCCAGCCACGCTTCCCGGGAAGTGTGGCTAGGACAGGTATGGTCTCGTTTCCTGGGTTGGGCTGGACGTAAGCGGGACAAGCCCCCTTGACCCGTACTGTGCACAAATCAAACCCCCCCTTCCCCTCACTTCACCTCACAAGTAGCGGGGTATCTAGCGTGCACGTGTGCCTCCTCACACCCCCTTCCCTACCTTAGTTCAGTTCTTCTGGACAGCCAAATAATATTGGTTTCCCTTTTCTTTTCTTTCTGCTGTCATCTACCGGCCCTCGTGCAACAACGGCGGAAGCCCGGACTACACCTCCCAGACGACACCGGGAGTTGAGACGGCGGAGAATTGTACGAAAGGCTACGGAGGACGCTGCCAATCCTCTTCCATACTATCGAGTCCATGTTCAAAAACGAAGGCTGTATAAATCAATAAAACCTGCCCTACCAACAAACCCCGCTGTCCGTGGATTTGTTCTGCAAACCCTCTGAATCCCCACACTAAGGTACTTAATGTGATCTTTCAATTTGATACAAAGATTGCAATGGCAAAACAACAGCAAGCTCAAATCCGCACCGCTGCCCACCAATGTGAGAAGTTGGCCTGATATATGATGTTTCCAATTCTGGAACCACCTTATATCAGTCCAAACAATCCCTTATGGTGATGGTTGTAAGTCAACCTTATAGACAAGCTATCCTAGGGGTAGCATGGACTAAGCAGCCTTGAAGGCTTAACTCCAGAGGTCGTGTTAAGCAAGCTGTTTTACCAATCACAATCCAGTAATATCAAATGAAAGGACACCACACAAGTAGATATTATAAAAATATATGTATTTATTACTAGAATAATCCCCAGTACTCTTTATGAGCAAAGGGGCACAAGTGTTTAAACAAAAGCACAGTATAACATATGAAAGTTGCACAATTATGGATGAGGGCGGGGGGCCATTCAAACCATATATTAAGAAAGTGGTATAAGAGATACCAATCGAATAGTGGTTAGGCCTAGGGCCTAGGGAATCGCTGGGACCAGTCAGAACTAGCAATTCTGAAGTCGGGAAAAGCCCGCGGAATTCGGGTGCAGCGCTTAAAGCACACGCATGCACCAATGTAAAGTCAATGGTGCGTAAAAGTTATAAAGTTACTGTTAAAGGAGACTTCCGCTTAACCTACAAGGATGAAACTTAAGACACATACACTAGAGGTGTGTACCAGTGTGGGAACACCGGCGTTGCTGAGTTACCTCACCCACAGGAAGCGGGTGCATAGGGTCGAAGTTGTGTCGGGTTTCGTCACGCAGGTTGTTGGTGCTTGAAGCTGAAGATGCTGCAGGCGATGTGAAGGAGAAGTGTCCGGTGTGATCCAAGGGTGGATCAGAGTCGTAGAGTACCTGAAAGCAGAGGGGACAGAGTCTGGGTCACTCAGCAGTGACCAGGGTGGAACCAGGACGGAACCAGGCAATGTCGGGCGCAATCAGGTTTTTGTCGAGGAGCTTCTCTCCGCTGCCACGTGGTCTCTAGGGCATCTGCAATGTCCAGGAGCGGATCACGAGCTGTCCCACAAAGGCTCTCGCCGTCGGCACAGTCGGCTTCAAGATTGGAGCAACCAACACTTGGCAAGAGCAATCCACGCAGGACTGGAAGATTGCTTCTCACTCGGACCAGGAGGGTCAGAGCGGGTGCTCCTTTTCAGAGGAGTGGGTGCAAGTCTGGAGCAACCAGAATCACAAGTTTTATTTCGGATTTCGTTGGCACAGAGGCCACAAGCCAACAGGCAAGTGAGCGGACCAACGCGTTGAGCCAAAGGATGCAAAAGGGCCCCACGCAGCTCTCGTCGAGTGTGGAGGGGTGAGCTTCGGTGCAAGAGAGGCTCAGGGCTGGGGCTTGTCAAACCCCGGTGTACAGCTTCGAGGGTCACTCGTGGGCTGCACGGTCAGCGTCTCGTGGCCTTTTCAAGATGGCAGGCCCCACGCTTCCGGTCGCCTCCAGGGGTCTCAGCTCTGCAGGGACTGTGGATCTGGCTGTTAGAAGGCAGGCACGCTTCATCTCGTTGATCTCTGTTGCTCGAGTTCCGGCGGGAACTGCAACAAAGCAAGGGTCAAGGTGCTGGATGGTGCCTGTTTGCACAGGGTGGTCACTCCTTGACCACAAGGGAGATTCTTCAGTCTTCTACGTCGAGTAGGATGTCGAAAGGTCCAGAGTTTCGTTTCTTATGTTTCATCAGGATTATCTGAATGCTTTGGCATTGCTCCCACTCTTATACCAATCTGGTGGGCTGGATATCCTGCTAGGTCCCTCCTATGGGTGGGACCCAGGACGGGGTGGATACACCCCTTTCCCTTTGTCCAGGGCCGCGCTGGGACTGGGGCTGGTTTGCCCCAGAACCGGTTTGGCCGGATTATGCAAGGGGAAGCCTTGTGCTCCCCAGGCAGTGTCTGGTTTCTTTCAAACCTCCCTGCTACAATCCACTATCTCCTGTCTGGGGTGGTGTAACACCTCCCTGCGACAGGAAACCCTTTGTCCAGGCCTCCTCTGCTGAGTTTCGGTCAGCAGCAGGAGGTCAAACCCGTGTCGGTGGCAGAAGTATCCATTTTGTGGATCTGAGGCTCTTTTAAAAATCAACCGCGTTTTAGCAAAGTAACATGTCTTCACCCTCTAGAGGGGTGGAATGCTATCCCCGTCGACAGGACTGTCGAGGGGATAGTATTCCAAATCGTATGACACCTTACACGACATGTTTTGATAAAGCCAAACCAAAGTTACAATATAACCGCAAGGATTATAATGCACTTAATAGTATATGGTTTGGCATTATCCTGGAACAGCTAAGGGGATTGGTCCCGACAGCTGCAGACAGGCTCAGCTCATGCTAGAGCACCATCTCACATTAAACCACGCACTCTGCCTCCAGGATTGTTAAGGCCTGCCATAGGAGTGGCTTATAGGTTTATATGTGTCCAGTTAGGTTTAGATATAGGTATACTATATCTAAGCAAGGGGTGATTACACCACCTTGCCCCAGCTGAGTGATCAGCCAGTTGTGTCAATTTTGGATAGCCAGCCAGGGGTGGCAAAAGATATGCTGCAGCCCCTGGTAGGCCTTGGATGCACCTGAGGAAATATAGAATTTTATGGTCAAGTTGTGTTCCCTAGCGCGTACCCCACCGTCTCCATGTACGAGTTAAAGTGCATGTAACTTCCCTTCTGTACCAGCTATGAAGACGCAAATACATTTGCGTCCAACGTTAACATGTCCTCTTTCAGACCCACCCTGAATGGGTTGGATGGACCGTTCCTAAGTATGCTATGCCAACGTCTTTTTGTAGTGTACTCCAACGTTTTTCAGCTCTAGCTGAGTAGGCCCCTGAATTTTTGCCACCGAGCCTCTTTTCTGGCTTCTGGCTCCAAGGGCCTCTGCCCAGGCTGCCTCTGTACCCGTGAACTCTGACTTACTTTCAGCGCGGCCCCTCGAGCTCAGCTCAGCCTGCTGCCTGCCAAGATTGACTATAACCTTCGAGTTATCTGTTCCGCTCCTCGAAAATACATTCCTGCCTGCTAGCTTCAGTAAACATCCCTCTTCAGCTGCAGGGCCAAAGGGCCGACCTGTCTCTGTGCAAGTAATTCATAGCTTCTGTTGCCATGCTTCCATGGAAGGCCCCGTGCCCCCACGCTTCTCATACAGACACTCAGGCGCTTATACACGCATTCACAGTTAGTATAGAATAACTTCTGCCCTAGAGACCTTTCCGTCCAGATAGCTTAGTTCCTAAACACCAGATATCAGATATGATAGAAGCACAAGTTGATCTGACATGCCAGACTTCTGTCTCTTTCCGTCAGTGTAAATGTCAAGTCCCCTGCACCCTCCAGCTTCACGTCAATCACACGTCATGCAACTGCGCGCGCATCCAAGCTTCCGATTTCTGCTGACATTGCAACATTTCTGTTAGTGCCACCCTTTTGTGACACCTTTTTGTGACATTTCTAGCACACACCTCTAGTTCACGCCTTTTGATTACGTACTAGCAACACGTGGCTACTGTTATCTTGTCTTCTCTCAGCTGTGACGCCCATTATGACTGTTTTGTATGACATGAATTAAGTATATAAGCTATGTATTGTCAATAAAATGTAGCGCGCTCACTCTATCCCTTCTGACACCCTTGTGGTGGTCAGAACATGATATCCTGGTCTAAGACCATTCCTTTTTGAGGAATAAAACCCCTAAGAACTCTAACACCACGGACTCTGTTTTCTTTCTTTCCGATTGAGTTATTATTGATTAAGTACTTACCTGCATAGAAATTAAGAGAGTAAATTAATTATTTACGTCATTTTGGCGCCCGAACAGGGACCCCTCCCCCACCTCACGTGCCGGTTGGTGCATTGCAAGCTGTGTCCCCTGCCATCAGTTAGATGGAACTACGCGTACCGGCAGGATTTCCTGCATCTCCCTCTGACCCACGGAGGTGACGAAGACTGCGATCAGTACCCAGACGAGGCGGTGAGGAGTGCGGAGGATCCCGACCAGAGCCTAGCCGAAAGAAGCAAGGTCCGAGGTGTCAAGAGGCCCACCCAGGTTTCCGAAGTTTTTCCGAAGTTTTCCGAAGTTTCCCGAAGTGTCGAGTCGAGTCCAGTCGAGTTTTCCGAGGCCTTCTGTTTCCGTGCTTCCCGGTGAGTACCATTGCTGGGACGTATCTAGACGGGTTTGGGTACACAAGTCCGGTCTGCACTGTTTTTAGGCAGTGTATCTGTACTGTTTAGCAGTATATCTAGTATTCTGAATTTCTGAATCTCTGCACTGTTACAGCAGTGTATCTGTACTGTTTAGCAGTACATCCGATATAGGGGGTAATCATGTATGTTTTCAAAATGTCCTTTTTCATGTGATTAATGTCGTGGTATGAATGTGACCGTTTCTAATGTGCATTATTGTGTTTCTTGTATAACTAGCCGTATTTCAGTATTAAGTAGTAAGGATTGAGCATTCAGTACTAAGTAAGCAAAAATGCAGTTTTTTAACAAGTTAAAGCAGATAGGAACTAGGAAAGGGATACTGGAGGAAGAAATTCCTATTCCCCCTAGGGACACTCCAGGTAACTTCATGTACCATAAACATGGCATAGATGCCATATTGTATCTCGATTTATGGGCCGACTATACGAAACATCTAGACGAAAGACACAGATGGCCCGTTAACGGAACATGGGATGCCGAGTGCATCATGAAGGTAGAAGAAGCATTATGGAAAAAGAAAGCTAGACAATCTCAGAAAGACGCCATAGAATTTTGGCGTAAGGAAGCACATAAGCGTGCTGAAAGAGAACTACGTAGAGAAGATAGACTTAAAGAATCAGAGAAAGCCCAAGAAAACGAACTAGTTACCGAGGGGATCCGAGTAAAAACAGAACAGATAGACCGCGCACGACCCAATCTCGTAAACGGTATGTATCTCGCGGCCGAGGGTACACCTGAGGCCCTATCAGAAATACCGAAAAACTTACCGCCACCATTGATCCCAACTAAAGTAATGCATAAGACTACTAAAGATATATTCCTAAATTCTTATCTAGAGGATGTAGCACCGGCTTACACCAATCTGCCTGTTCGCACCCCGCCCCCAGATCATGTTCCGCCAATACCGCAACAGACCTCCCCCGTTCCGCCAGCCCCGCCACTTCCCGCACCCAAAATAGACCTACCGAAACCACGTTTACCTGACCTGACCTAACTAAACGACAAATTCAAGTTCAGATACAGACTCCACAAGGAGGTAATGCACAAGCCTCCGCTTCAGGAGGTGCGACCGCGGGTCCTCGGACCCCGCCATTAACACACAGATTCAATCTCAGGGATATGCAGAGTCCTCTCGCGTTCAGGTCACCCCGCTATGACGCATTTAAAGAAAACATTTCAGTTTGCAGATACGATCCAGTACCCGGAAAAGACGATCTAATGATATTGGCATCACTACGGTTAAGATCTGCTACTGATATCTTGCTATGTTATGTAGGAATGAAGGATCGTCTAGATAGAATATATGAGTTTGTTCAGACAGGGAAAGACCCTGACAGTATTAAGCAGGCCATGGAGAAACAGAAAGTTGACATTCAAGCACAGATACTGCGTTTTTTCATAAACTGTCTAATAAGAGAACGAGATAGGCCTGGAACAGATCAGAGCGAATTGGATGCACTGAACAAGTGGGGTCAGAATATAGCTGAAGGAAAACATGATAAGGGGACTTGCATAGCCACTATGTACAGGAAAATTAGGAAAGCAGTGCTAGCAGTACACCAAAAGGAGAAAGAAAAAGCTTCCTCCGAGGAGGAAGAAGAACTGGAAGAACCAGAAAGAGCTGCAGATACTATAGCATATGTAGGTAAGGGGAATTACCTTAGGAAAGGCATCCGTCCAGAAAGCAAGAGAATATTTTTCTCTGCCTTGACAAATCCGAATTCTGCTGAACATCAGTTCCAGGAAACTGATAAAAGGCTTCGAGATCGAGTAGGGTACCATGTACTCAACTCTATGGATGAACAAGAACTAGCCCGATCAGCCATATTATGGGCCGAAAATCCAGACATATATAATGATGATACAGTAGCACAGACATTTCTGAACCTCTCCCCAGACGAGCAGAAATTAGCAGGTGTATACATGATTCAGCATCTCCTCACGAAATACAGAAATAAACATTCTGATCCAGGTCCCTTACATGAAACATTAGAAGCGCTACTCATGGATAGATGGAGAGGCTTAAGTACCAAATTAATTCAAATAATTCTAGAACAACGCCGTAGATATGACACTTTTATAAGCTCCGAATATGTTCCCGCCCCGCCTCCAGAAAGAAAAACGTATCACATGCAATGCGGGGGTGGCATTGAAAGTCAGAACCCCTTACGAGAAGTGCACCCTGTTATGGGTACGGATCACCTTTTGAAACGTGTATATGTACACACGCCTCTGACCAAGTTAGAACTGTTAGAAATGAAGAAACTAGTACCGTGTCATGATAAAGACCCCGCAGGTTTTCACAGAGAGCTTAAAGACATGTTACTGATGGGGGATTACACATATGATGATATCATGAAAATGTTAAAAGTACTGTTGCCCACGGGCATCTACGAGAAACTAAAGGAAAAGGAATGGGAGGTGGGAGACACAAAGATTGCATGGGCAGAGATAGAAGACGAAGAAAGCAAACGAGTCCCAGGGGTAGGCCTTGGGGACAAAACTAAAGCATTACCAGGTTTAATAGTACAGGTCCTGCCAAGGCTATTGACAACAAGAAAGGAAGATTGGGACGCGATCTCGTCCTGTAAACAGAAACATGATGAAGATACTAGTGACTTCTATTCAAGATTCGAGAAATGTTTCATTATTAATAGTGGCCTCAAACCAAGTAGCGAGTCATATCCGCATCTTTTTGTATCAAAATTAGTTGAGAATTCCCTACCATTAGTTAAAAACCGAGTTTACAAAGTTGAAAGTACTTGGCAGGCAAATACGCCATCCCAGATGTTACAGATGCTCCAGTATCATCAGAACAGAATTAGAGAAGAGCAAGATCAGGAACAAAAACGCATGAAAGACACGAAGATGAAAATGTTAGTAGCTCAGACGGTCCCAGCCGATGGTCAGAGGAAGGGTGGGACCCAGACAAGTCACACTACAGCTCCCGTTAAAGGGACATGCAATTACTGTAAGCAGCCAGGTCATTACGTACATGAATGCCCAGTCCTGAAACATAATATAGCCACAGGTAAAACTAAAGAAAGACCGCATCCGCCTAGACAAGACCATAACCAGCATCAGTCCTCACAGAATACGCAGAATACACAGCCTATGCATGCTTCCTCACCTCCAGCACAGACAGTAGCGGTACCACAGCCACAGCCCATTGCCGCGTCTCAGCAAGTTTCACAGCAGATGTACCAGTATGCCCAGTCCGCATACCCAGATTACCCCCGATATACATGAAACAGCCTAGAGAGGGAAGGTGGCTTGCCTCTTATTGAAATTCCTGTGGATCAAGAAGGTCCTTATGTACACAGTCACGTATTGGGAAAAGACAGAAAGTTTTTAATTGACACAGGGGCAAGTCGCACTACGATCAGCCATGATGAAGTCCCAGGGGCACCCCTCTCAGGCTCACAGAATGTTTCCCTTGGTTTTTCAGGACAGCCCATTGTAAATGAAGTATCAGAACCAGTCCCCCTGGCTGTAGGTCCATTATCACGAGTTACAGACTTGTTACTTACAAAATCATGTCCAGAAAATCTGTTAGGAATTAAAACATTGAAGGCTCTAGGAGCTATAATATGCTGTTCCCCGGAGGGAGTTAGACTCTTTCTACGGGATTTCAAGGGTCATTATGTTTTGCGAGAATTCGATGTCAGATTGAAAAATGTACCAGATTACTTGTGGGCAAAAGGCCCAACTGATGTAGGTTGCATGCACATTACACCATACCGTGTTACGCTCAAGACAGGAGTTGTATTACCCCGAATCAGACAATACAAGTTACCACCCGATGCTGTAGTGGCTTTACTGAAAATCATTGAAGAACTTATTGCCCAAGGAGTGGTCGTAGAGACCGACTCCAATGTCTGTAATTCACCGATCATTCCGATTCTTAAACGTACTGATCCCAATGCACCGCCAGTATATCGGCTGGTGATTGATCTTCGAGAACTGAATAAATGCATTATACCACAGTACCCTGTGGTCCCCGATATCTCATCCCTATTGACTGCTATTGATTCAGAAGCGACGTTCTTTACTGTAATTGACCTCAAGAACGCCTTCTTCAGCGTGCCTATTGATCCAGAGAGCCAATATCTCTTCGGATTCAGTTTAAATGGACGCAGTTTCAAATTTTCGCGCGCACCTCAAGGATTCACAGAAAGCCCCAGCATCTACAGTCAAGCACTGAAAAGACAACTAGATTGTATTCAAATGCCAGTTAACACCGCTTTACTGCAATACGTCGATGATCTACTGATCACCGCACGAAGTGAGCCCGAATGTGAACAAGCATCACTGACAGTTTTACATTTTCTGGCCGACAAGGGACACAAGGTGTCTCCTTCGAAGCTACAATTCTGTGTTCAGCAAGTTGTGTACTTGGGTCACTTGCTGTCCAAAGTGGGGAGACAGCTCACTCCCGATCGCATTCAGTTAATTGTAAATATGCCACAACCCCAGACACAAAAGGAAGTGCGGGCCTTCATAGGCCTCACCTCGTACTGCAGACAATGGATTCCTCAATATGCATTTCTAGCTAAACCACTCATCCAGTTAACGACACAGGAGGCAGCGACTTCGACTGCCCTTCCTTGGAATCAGGAACACACACAAGCTTTTGAAGAATTAAAGAAAGCATTATGCCAAGCACCAGTTTTAGCGACACCCTGTTACAGCAAACCGTTTACACTTTTTGTTACAGAACGTGATGGTACAGCGTTGTCTGTCCTCACCCAAGATCAAGCAGGTTCACATAAGCCTTGCGCTTATTTCTCAAGTACATTGGATTCAGTAGCCCAGGCACTCCCTGCGTGCTTGAAGTCAGTAGCAGCAACAGCGTTAGCCATCAGACAGAGCGATTCAATTGTTTTAGGCCATCAATTAACAGTACAAGTTCCACACTCTGTAGAGGTTCTGTTAAACAGAACCCAGACTCAGCACCTGACTATAGCACGACTGACAGGTTATGAATTAACGTTATTCCAGCCACACATAGAAATCAGGCGCTGCAGTATTCTGAACCCCGCAACACTGTTACCTACAATCATGACAGATCCAGCCCCGCATGATTGTATAGAAATCATTAATGCAGTAACAAAGCCACGACGAGACTTAACAGATGTTCCCTTGACAAATCCAGACCTGACACTTTATGTGGATGGTTCATGCATGAGAACAAGTACAGGAGAGTTAGTGGCCGCATATGCAGTGACCACTGAAACCGAAGTTAAAGAAACACATCGTATTGACACACTGTCTGCTCAAGCAGCAGAGCTCATCGCTCTGACCCGAGCTTGTATACTAGCCAAGAACAGAAATGTTAACATATACACTGATTCCCGTTATGCGTTCGGAGTCGTACACGACTTCGGCATGCTATGGCAAGAACGAGGTTTCCTGACCTCTCATGGTGCCAAGATACAACACGGTCCCCTCATTCAAGCACTGCTAGAAGCAATACATTTGCCCTCGGGCATATCTGTCATGAAGTGTAAAGCACATACTAAGGTCACAGATTCTGTTTCCCAGGGTAACGACCTGGCAGATCAGACAGCGAAACATACAGCATTGACTCACACTCAGACAGCTGACATGACAAAGACAATAGTACCGACAAAGTGTATGGCAGTCAAAGATCCCGCCCTAGACGTAATTGATATTCAGGCACATGCTACCCCAGAAGAAATAAAGAGATGGATTGAACTAGGAGGGATCCAGACAGATCAAGGTTGGATGACGAAGGGAAAATCTACATGGTTTCTCCCTGACTCTATGGTTCAAGTTATGATTAATACAGCACATAGCCCAGCACATCTAGGAGAGAAAGCGATGTTAGTCAGTTTACAAAATCTTTGGAATAATAAACACTTACGAGCAGCCGCAAAACAGAAAGTGCGTACTTGCATGATCTGTTGTCAGTTCAATCCAGGTAAAAGCGTCCCTGTAGAGCAAGGTGGATTTCATCCTCCCGATCACCCTTTTGAAGTCCTCCAGATGGATTATATCCAGATGAACAGTTGTCGAGGATTCAAGTATGTCCTTGTAGTTGTTTGTGCTCTGTCCCGCTGGACCGAAGCATACCCAGTTCCAGACTACACCGCTCCGACCACTGCCAGGCAGTTGGTTCGTGAATTTTTCCCACGATACGGTTTGCCTCGTGTCGTGTACTCAGATAACGGACAACCCTTCTCGTCCGAGTTCATGAAACAGGTTTCTTTACTATTAGGATACCAGTGGAAATTTCATTGTGTCCGACATCCTGAAGCCGCAGGCCTTGTAGAAAGGCATAACCAGACACTAAAGATCCGCCTTGCAAAGATATGTCAGGAGAAAGGGGTCGACTGGATAGTCGCCCTGCCAGTGGCACTATTCTACATGAGGATGGTTGCCCACTCGAGATCAGGGCTATCCCCGTACGAAGTGGTTTTTGGCAGACCACCGAATATGTGGGGGACGCCCATTCCGAAAAAAATCACTGATGTTGATTGTAACATGTTGACAGATTACCTTGCCTCCTTGATGTCTGCACTCCAATCATGTCGTTCACAGGTTGCCGCAGCCTTCCCTGACAACACTGATGTAAAGCCACACGATGTCCGTCCTGGGGATATAGTACTGGTCCGAAATTTCGACAGGAAGAGTCCGCTGGAGCCCCGCTGGAAAGCACCGAAGACCGTCCTTCTCACCACGAGGACCGCCGTCAAGATCGAAGGGAGAAAGGGGTGGGTCCATACGAGTCATGTGAAGAAATTCCATGAACTGAAACCAGACCGAGACTCGTCCACCCCCACCAAAGACTGTGTTGAGCCAAAAGACTTTACCGTTACCGAACGAGAAAAAACTCCCCAAGAGGAATATAGGTCGAAACTCCGATCTAGCAAGTCAGACAGTTTAATTGTTTAAGTCCTCCCCTAGGTGAATCGGTTAAATAGTTTCTGACATGTATCCCCTAGATCGAGATAGAGAGAGAGAGAGACAAGTTAAGAAAAGTGCATATTGTAAATCACTTCGTAGTCACTGTATAGTGACACTATTAATCATGTTTATTCTGAGTATCTTAGTTATTGTTGCTAGCATTCTGCTACCTATCTACTGGCCTATTTTCAGGCGTGAACAATCTGTTTACAATGTCTCTGCTGAACACACTTTTAGCAAGTTACCTTTACATGAACTCTCTTACAGACTTGCGCTGCGCAACAATACATTCATTAGTATGTTACACCACTCCCATCAGACTAACAATGCTACAGACTGCTGGATATGTGGCCGACTCCCTCCCTACCAGAATTACAAGGGAGCCCTTCCCCTCTTTCCGTACCCGTTCACTCACAATGGCTCCTGTGGGGCATGGTTTAAAATAATTAATTCCTTAGATCCCGATATTGCTGTCTTCGATGGGGGCTGGGTTTGGGGGAACTTGAACTTAGTCCTGCTCGACGTCTGTTACCCTGATAAGGAGGGACTCCCCACTCGAATAGGAACTGATCTAGAAAATGAAGTATATGGATTAGGTAACTACACAATTAGCCTTATGATCCTTACTGTAGAATCCGAGGCTGCACCAGGTCTGCCCCATATGCTAGTATTACCAGTCACTGGTGAATTATGTGTCCGAAAGAAAGGTTCAGTACACTTAGGTCATAGTAAATGCACTACTGTGGTCGAATTCAGTGATCATGGTAAATCGTCCTTCAAAGCTATCAGTCACTCCTATTTTGTCTGTGGTCATACCGCATACATACGTCTGCCTCCAGATTGGGATGGTACCTGTTATATTGCATTCCTTCTGCCACCTGTTTTCCTAGCTCCCCCTGATTACCATAGAAATACAAATCTAGTAAAGAATAGATCCAGAAGAGATATCCCACTTGTCGACTACACAGAAACGGCATGGGAACAGTACACTGATTTTAATAAAGGATTCTTTTTCTTTTTAGGACCTGTCCAAAACAGTAAATTAATACGTAGATTAACTAGAACACTTGAAGCTGTAGTACATGAAACTGCCTCCGCCTTAGGTAACTTAACAGAGGAGCAATCTGCTATGCGGGTTGTTGTCCTTCAAAATCGTCTTGTTATTGACGTCATCTTGGCAGATAGAGGTGGAGCCTGTAAGGTCATCGGGTCAAGTTGCTGCGTTTTCATCCCGCAAAACGCGCCATCTGTCTATCAAGCTATTACCCGTCTGCATAAAATTGCAAATCAGATACATCAGAATCCAGGCACCTGGACTTGGTCCGGTTGGTTCTGGACAACGTTAACTGCTTGGGGATGGAAGATCCTATCCTTCCTAGGTTTTGGCCTTGTCATAGTATTCAGCTGCTGCCTGTGCCTACAGTGTGGGCCGGCGATATGTGGACTGTGTGCCACATCATGCATTGAACATTCCAGTTTTCTCTCAAATAGACAACGGAAGAGAGATGAACAAATTATGTTACAAGAACAAACTGATCAATTTATGATGATCGATATATCATGAAGGGTCCGTAGGGAACAAGGAGGGAATGAGGAAATATAGAATTTTATGGTCAAGTTGTGTTCCCTAGCGCGTACCCCACCGTCTCCATGTACGAGTTAAAGTGCATGTAACTTCCCTTCTGTACCAGCTATGAAGACGCAAATACATTTGCGTCCAACGTTAACATGTCCTCTTTCAGACCCACCCTGAATGGGTTGGATGGACCGTTCCTAAGTATGCTATGCCAACGTCTTTTTGTAGTGTACTCCAACGTTTTTCAGCTCTAGCTGAGTAGGCCCCTGAATTTTTGCCACCGAGCCTCTTTTCTGGCTTCTGGCTCCAAGGGCCTCTGCCCAGGCTGCCTCTGTACCCGTGAACTCTGACTTACTTTCAGCGCGGCCCCTCGAGCTCAGCTCAGCCTGCTGCCTGCCAAGATTGACTATAACCTTCGAGTTATCTGTTCCGCTCCTCGAAAATACATTCCTGCCTGCTAGCTTCAGTAAACATCCCTCTTCAGCTGCAGGGCCAAAGGGCCGACCTGTCTCTGTGCAAGTAATTCATAGCTTCTGTTGCCATGCTTCCATGGAAGGCCCCGTGCCCCCACGCTTCTCATACAGACACTCAGGCGCTTATACACGCACTCACAGTTAGTATAGAATAACTTCTGCCCTAGAGACCTTTCCGTCCAGATAGCTTAGTTCCTAAACACCAGATATCAGATATGATAGAAGCACAAGTTGATCTGACATGCCAGACTTCTGTCTCTTTCCGTCAGTGTAAATGTCAAGTCCCCTGCACCCTCCAGCTTCACGTCAATCACACGTCATGCAACTGCGCGCGCATCCAAGCTTCCGATTTCTGCTGACATTGCAACATTTCTGTTAGTGCAACCCTTTTGTGACACCTTTTTGTGACATTTCTAGCACACACCTCTAGTTCACGCCTTTTGATTACGTACTAGCAACACGTGGCTACTGTTATCTTGTCTTCTCTCAGCTGTGACGCCCATTATGACTGTTTTGTATGACATGAATTAAGTATATAAGCTATGTATTGTCAATAAAATGTAGCGCGCTCACTCTATCCCTTCTGACACCCTTGTGGTGGTCAGAACATGATATCCTGGTCTAAGACCATTCCTTTTTGAGGAATAAAACCCCTAAGAACTCTAACACCACGGACTCTGTTTTCTTTCTTTCCGATTGAGTTATTATTGATTAAGTACTTACCTGCATAGAAATTAAGAGAGTAAATTAATTATTTACGTCACACCTATGCCCTGGGCACCTATAGTGCACTGTACAGGGGCTGATAAGGTGACCCAAGCCAATTTAGTTATGCACCTAGGGTACATGGAATCCATTTTAAAGAGAGAGCAGATAGCCTGGGGCCCTGATTAGCAGGGAACCAGGCCAACTAAGTCAAAAACCAGCCAAACACAAGGCAAAAAAATCTGGGGTAACCATAGTCAGGTATCCACCTTCCTACACCGTCACAGACTACAGGTGCGTCTGCAAATAGGGGCCCACGACTGTCTTCTTCCCCACCTGAATATCTCTTTATCAACTTCACTTTGTCCCGAAGACCTCAGTCCCACACAGTCGCCCTATCAAGAAGGGACCAAGCTAGCCTTATGTCATCAGACAATGCTCCTTTGGGTTGGAGAGCCAAATTCTACACTGGGATCACAAGGGGGGCATATATTATTCAAGCCCACTTCTTCATTGTCTTTGTTGAATGTGATGTTACTTATGCAGACCGCCCTACATGGGATTCTCGAAACGCTGGTGTCAGTAAGGATAAATCAAATGGACCAATCTAATTCTCTGACCGATATTCGATATGAATTGAAATGTTTTAAAAAGAATCTGGGTGGCTTTATGAATGCTCAATTGTCTACCGCAGTAACAGCTAGCGAGCCAAGGAGAATGCATAGTGATGCTCTAGGGAAATCTGAATGTCAGTCGAATGTAGAAGGCTCTGTTTATATCTCCAAATACCCTATGCTTGTGAGGAAAAAGCAGTGTTGTTTTATCACCTCCAAATTTACCATTCGGTCCTACCGTACAATGGGGGTAAGGTCTTGGAATGGATTACTGGGACCCTGGGATCTATGGGAAGACAAAAAGAAACACCCATATATAGTAGGGAAGCCCAGTAATGGTACCTTACCCCAAGTTCAACATCCCAGACCTCGTGGCGGTAGCACTTCAGATGTACTCACACGTAAAAAGGTATACAAGGCAATGGCCTCCCGGGTGGGCAGGAGAAGGGAAGTGATTGATAATCTGAAAGAAGTGGAGGGTAAATTGGCAACACTAGAGAGCGAAGCTGCGGGCACAAATGCACACTTCACGCCACTGCAAGACGCACACATAAACCACGCTGAACTGCTGGAAGACCTCAGACTATTAGATTACAGGGAATACACCAATAGACAGCACACGCAGGCGGATAAGTCCGGCCCCCTGCTGGCTCGTATTATACGAGACTCCCCAATACACCATCCGATTTTAGAAGTATTAGACCAGGCTGGAAAGCTAGCCTCGACTCAAGTAGGTATTAACACAGCATTCAAAGACTACTACACCACGCTCTACGGCCCTCACCAACGCCTCTCCGAGACTGCTCTCGAGGGATTTATGGGACATTTAGAACTACCCCAACTCTCCAACAGGCAATGCAAGGACTTGAAACGTAATATTACTGTCGCAGAGATTAGGCAAGCGATACATGCTCTTCCGAGAGGCAAGGCCCCGGGGACAGACGGCCTACCGGCCGAGTTCTATGCAACATTCGTACATCTCCTAGCTCCGCGTCTACACGCTATTTATCTAGAAGCACTGCGGACTTCCTCCTTGCCGCAGTCATCTCTACAAGCATTGATAACTTCCCTCTTGAAACCGGGTAAAGATGGAATGCACCTGGCTAACTACAGACCATTATCTCTCCTTAACACCTACTATAAGATCCTGAGCAAGGTATTAGCGACGCGTTTGGCGCAATGCATCCCACACCTGATCCACCCAGACCAATGCGGTTTTGTACCGGGTAGGAGCACGGCTATGAATCTTAGAAGACTTGCTCAGCTGATGCTGCGAGACCCGGCGGACTTGGGCACCGAGGGCTGCATTTCATTGGACTTAAAACAGGCCTTTGATTCCCTCAGATGGGATTTCATGTTTGCCACGCTCGCAAAATTCGGGATCCCACCCGAATATATTGCCTGGGTCAAACTGCTATACACCAGACCCACAGCTCGGGGGCGCACATCCAGACACATCTCAGGTCCAATAGCCGTAGCAAGAGGCACCAGACAGGGTTGCCCACTCTCCCTGTTCCTATTCATCCTGGCCCTCGAACCACTACTCTGTAAGCTCCGGACGGCGGCCCACCGCTGTGGCATTCAGAGATGCGGGACGACACATATAGTGTCCGCCTACGCTGATGATATTATCTTATATCTCCATGATCTACAGGGTAACCTAGACCCCATACCTCAAATATTCGAAGACTTCAGGTCATTGTCAGGCCTCACCATCAGCGAACCCAAGTCTTACGGGTTCACCTTTGTGGACGCTGGCCCATCCGCTCCATTGCGCTTCGCGCCACATAAATTCCAAATGGCAGACACCACCTTCCGATATCTCGGGATGCACATTTACAGGGATGCCGAAGTAATGATTGATGGCAACCTCGGAAGAGCAATGAGGGCACTGAAAACTCAAATACAATTCTGGCTGTCACTGCCCCTATCGATGGCTGGCAGAGTGGCCATCTCCAAAATGGTAATGCTTCCCCGCCTCATTTACCACTTCACCAACCTGCCATTTCTGATCCCTGCAGCGACATTCAAAACACTAGACACTCTCCTCACGGAACTCGTGTGGGGACCGGGCCGAAGGCGCATAGGCCTTGCTAAACTACAGCTCACCACAGGATCCGGAGGCTTGGGAGCAGTGTTCCCTGTAACGCGCGCGGGCGCGCGCGCGCGCACGTTGATTACCCCGAGCGCGCAGAGTCCCGAGGGAAGCGCGCACACATCCTGCGAGTGCTTTCGCGCCGCCGCTTTTAAAACGCGAGCGGCGCGAAAACGGTAGTTCCGGCTGTGGCTGCGGGCTGTTTGTGGCCCTTTGTGAAAACATTTATTAATTGCAGCCCCGTCATGCGCTGCAATTAACAAACATTTTCACGGGGAGGAGCCAAGATGGCGACCTGATCGGACGTCCTGATTCCCGGCTCCGTGAGCCTGGACACTCCGCGCCTACATCCTGCCTTTTATCCTGAGTTTGGATCGCAGCGGAGCAATGCTGTCGCCGCGCTGAATCTACCTGTGTTCCTCCGGGGTCCCTGCGCGCCGTATTGGGGGAGTTACGAAGTGCTGACGGGACGACCTCCGTAGCCCTGGCTCTGGGATCCATGTTGTTCTTCTTCACCGACGGCCGCTGGACCCGCAACAATCTGTGGAGCCCGAGGTGCAACGGTGCGATTATTCACGCCGCCGTTACTGGGGGAATCTGACGGCAACCTTTGTACATCAGAGTGCCTCGCTCCAGGAGGACGACTCGTCGTCGAGACGTGGGTGCCCACTGTGGACGACTTCCCTGGGCGGCGTGAAGACTCTCCTGAGCCGCCCCATCTTGTGGTTTGTCTGCGTGTATTCCTCTCCCTGAAGACGAGGCGGCAATGCCGCTCCCTGTGCACCATTCCGAGGCCGTGCACTATGCCTCTAACGACGACCAGGTTTGCGGTCCCTTGATACCGTCCTTGCTCCCTTCCTGGCGTCCACATCCTGGGGAAGAAGACATGGCGGCTGCCTTCCCTGACGTGGCGAGCGCTGCCTCGTACCGCAATAGCACTACCTGGCCCGGTAGTGAGCAGGGGACTACACTATGTGCACCATCCTTAACGATGGAACTGAAGCACCTACAGCCGATCCTGACTTGCAGGACCATTCTGGCTGCACTCGCCGAGCTCCGCAGTGACTGGCGTGCCCTCTCCGGCGAGCTGGAGGACCGGATCGATGGTGTCGGTAAGACGGAGCGGACGGGACCGGCCGGCTCCCACTACCTTACTGCTTTGCCTGGGACATTCTCTGTGGGGGACATTGGAGTGCGGGGTGAGTGTGGCGAGATATTACCCTTCCCTAATTGCCGTGATGCTTGTGGCCGGCCTTCCAGTAGCTCCAGCAGCGCCACAATGTTTCCTCCCTCGCCGAGGTTTGATACTTTGTCTACGGGGAGATTCCTGCTTCGAACCTTGCCTTCGCAGACATCGGTCCCCTTGGAACCTGCAGCATCGCAATTGTTTCCCTCCCGGCGAGGGATTGGATATCGTTTTATGTGTCTGAGGATGCTACCTCGGTGTGCCTGCACCTCGGCGAGTGACTGGAATCGTCCATTTTGTCTATACCTCCCATTGCTTTCATCGTGGTGGCCATTTTGTCCTTCGGCTTTGTTTGGATCGGGCCCCCCCCGGAAGCCATGTCCGAAGAGGTTGTCACGGTCTGGCCAGGGCTGAGGGAATCTTTCCTAGTGCACGATATGGCCTGGTTGGGGGAGACTGGATTCGGAACGGTTTTTGATGTGATCCCTGGAACTACATGTGCCTGTTGCGACAATTGCCTGAGATGTGCTGCTGGACTGCCGAACTTTGCACAGAATTTTGTTTATCTGATTAGTGGAGTCCTTGACTGGACGCTATCCTGAAACTTTGCATGCGCTATTCGCAATGGTCTTTTCTCGTCTCAGGTTGTAATTGTTGTGCTAGATTGCTGACTCTCCTCATTGGGGTTGATGTTTTTGCGGGTTGGGGGTCTGAAGATGGTAGCTGCTGCTGGTGCTCTCGTTTCTTTTTGTCTGAATCGGCGGGCGGGGACCCGGGATGGAACGCTTTTCTGGTAATTATTTGGTGACTATGCTTGCATTCTCTTCCCCACTCTAGGTTGTAACTGATATTTTTTTGGTCTGATTGATGGGGTGGAGGTTCTGGGCGGGCGCTGGATTCCGGGACTCAGTGGTTGTGGCCCTCCTCCGGGGTTATTTGGCTTTTGGGAGTTTAAGATTAGGCTACTCTTTTCTTACTCCCTATATCTTAGGTATTATCGTATTTTTCTTCTTCCTTCTTTCCTTTCTTATTCTATATTTCGGGTTTATTGGGCGACAGACACACTGCTAGGGGGGGTAGGCTGTAGCCTTTGCATGCGTGTAGGGTGGGGGGTTGGGGGAGGGGTTTTTTAATTTTCTGATTTAGGTTTCTATGGTGCCTTGTTTTTCTCCATTTTGTTTTTTCTTCTTTATTCTACCTTGGGTCCGTGATGGTGCTTGCTGACGGGCGGGTGGTGGTGAGCGACTGTTATGATGCTGGCTCTGACACCCTTGTCGCGTACTCATTGAGCCGCCATGCCGCCTGGGGTGATTTACCTTTTGGGTTGTTGGGCTATGTGTGCCTCTGTCGCACTTCTATGCTGCGCCCTCACGGACCTGCCTTTCTAGCTTCTAGCTTTTTAAGTTCATTTGAAATGGAACAGTGGGACTTTAATAGTTGCAGCAGAAAAAGTTTAAAATTAACCTTCACTACTCCTGCGACGCGGCAACACGATGTATACCTTTTGAAAGTGTACCTTTTGAATGCTTGCTTGTTGATATTGCTGTGCTGTTGCGTCGCCGTATTGTATGCTCCAGTGCTTAAACAGTATTTGTGGCCGGCCTGAGGGTTGTAGGCCCGTATTTGTTCTTTTGCTACTGCACAAATAAAGGTTTTCAAAAAAAAAAAAAAAAAAAAACATTTTCACAATGGTTTACAATCAGCCCCCAACCGCGCTCCCTTAAGAGAAGACATTTAGCAAGTCCAAAAGCACGGACTTGCTAAATGTCTTCTCTTAAGGGAGCGCGGTTGGGGGCTGATTGTGAACCATTGTGAAAATGTTTGTTAATTGCAGCGCATGACGGGGCTGCAATTAGCAAATGTTTTCACAAAGGGCCACATGGTTTCATAGCTTCCAAGGTTTCAGTCAAGGATGCAAAGGCCTCTATCCAGCATCACAGCTGATTTTCCACAGTAGATTTGGGAAGAAGGCACACCTGTCCAGCCTCGACGACGCTCACGATTGTTTTTGGGCTAATGAATAAGTCACTGAATTTGAGCATCAACTAGTTCGAGCGACCATGTGTGTGTTACTATGCAATCGCCCCGAAGGGCGCAGAGGTCCCTTGAGTGAGCTGTCCATCATAGTGGGTGAATGGCGGGAAGACGGTGCAAACCGCGAGTGTGTGGGCGGGGCCAAATGGGCGGGGCTTCCATGCGAATTCACATGCCTCTTGTGTGTATAAAAGGTCAGAGAAAGATCAGTTCAGCAGATGAAGAGAAAGAAGGTCCTGGTCACAGGAACAGCACGGGTATTGCGCTCGTGAAAGTCAAGGATGCAAAGGCCTCTATCCAGCATCACAGCTGATTTTCCACGGTAGATTTGGGAAGAAGGCACACCTGTCCAGCCTCGACGACGCTCATGATTGTTTTTGGGCTAATGAATGAGTCACTGAATTTGAGCATCAACTAGTTCGAGCGACCATGTGTGTGTTACTATGCAATCGCCCCGAAGGGCGCAGGGGTCCCTTGAGTGAGCTGTCCATCATAGTGGGTGAATGGCGGGAAGACGGTGCAAACCGCGAGTGTGTGGGCGGGGCAAACGGGCGGGGCTTCCATGCGAGTTCACATGCCTCTTGTGTGTAAGGTCAGAGAAAGATCAGTTCAGCAGATGAAGAGAAAGAAGGTCCTGGTCACAGGAACAGCACGGGTATTGCGCTCGTGAAAGTCAAGGATGCATAGGCCTCTATCCAGCATCACAGCTGATTTTCCACGGTAGATTTGGGAGAAGACATTTAGCAAGTCTGTGCTTTTGGACTTGCTAAATGTCTTCTCTTAAGGGAGCGCGGTTGGGGGCTGATTGTGAACCATTGTGAAAATGTTTGTTAATTGCAGCGCATGACGGGGCTGCAATTAACAAATGTTTTCACAAAGGGCCACATGGTTTCATAGCTTCCAAGGTTTCAGATTGCTTTGTGTGACGTAGGCGCACAGGTCCCTGCAGCAGGCCAGCCAAACCTTCATGCTGAGATAGAAATGTGACGCGAATGAAGGCTTCAGGAACATCTCGGTAGCAGTGGCATTAACTGTCCGGGCTATCAGACCTGCACTTTTCATCCCCATCTCTGCCGTAGGGACACAAACCCACTGAGCTGTCTCACTTGGAGTGAATCATGAGAGCTGCACATCGCACATGTTTCTGTTGCAAAAGTCTTTGGCCTGTAAGTTATGGAGAAATCAGTGCAGCATGTGCTGAACCCATTGAACTTTTTGTTCAGTTCGTTTTTGCCTCGCACACAGACCCTTGAAGGTTGATAGCTTCTTTTTGGCCAATGCTATATAGTTTTTTTATGTAAGTACCTATCCGCGTGGCGCTACTTTGCAGCAATACATTATTTCATTATTTAAGGGGTGCTATTTTACTCCATTTGGGCCAGTGCTGTTTTCCAGAAAGTCCATATTGAAAAAAATATGAATATTGATTTTAGCTGCTGTAGAAAAGCACTGACCATTTGAATAATATATTGGACACCATTATAATCCGCAGGTGCTGGCAAATAACTCCTCGTTCCCAATTAGCGCCAATAAGATAATTCACGTAACCGGCTCAGTGGGGTTCGTAGATAAAAGGGACCAAGTTTGTGCAGCTGATTCAAATTTACCTTAAGGTGATTAAGAGGCTGTGATACTCCAGTTCATTGGTACTCATTTTATCAACCTCAGAAGGACGAAATGGCGAGTTGTTCCCGCCAGTATTTTTCCCTACGACTCTGCTGCTTATGGAGTTCTCTTTAGGAGGTTCATGCCTGCGAGTTCTGAGTAGAAAAAATACACAATGTGTGAAGAAAGCTCAACAGGTAGTGTGTGCTGTCATGACGAGTGAATGGTTATTGATCCATAGGTCACAGGTTCAAATACTCAAAAGGACTTCACATCCTTTTGAAGTATGTAAAATGAATATTAATTTCAATTTGGCAATAGTATTTATGTAAAAAAAAGGTCTTTTTACCATACTTTGGATAAATGTAATACATATAACAGAGGAAGTTCAAATGGAATTTGAAATAATCTATTAAACGTATTTATTGATTTTCTAAGTCTTGAGGTGCCGGGCACGTTACTAGTCAGGATAGAGATGCATTGTGAGAGCACTTGGAGTGTCTTGGATCTGAGGCACAAGTGCACTGCATGTGGGGACAGGGGGGCATCGCAGAGTCTGTGAATGGGTCTGTTCTTAACAGTTGTGTATGCAGACTGCATTATGAGAGATTCATTCGATGCATAGTGTAGATGTCGGTGATGTTGCATTATATGCCCAACCCCTCCCCAGAGCAGAAGTTATAAGCGATGACTCACCTGGTGCAAAAGAACAACCACAGACTATTTGTGGTGAAACAACTTGAGGTGCATTTATTATACACTTGTGTTACAAGGTAACACACCTCCTCAATTGCAACATCAATAAATAACTTGTTAGATGGAGTTGACACCATTCCTGTAAAACCATTGCATGCAGTCATTTCAGTTTGTTATGGTGTACTAAAGTAATAGTGGATGGTTGCTGTCCTTAGTGGTGAGGTGAGCTCAGGCACATGGTTGGTGGTATTAATACAGGAGTTACAGGAGATTAGCTATGGTAAGGCTTCTCTGTGTAGTTAGGCCTCTGGTGTTTGCAGTCTATCTTTTCCCCAGTGGGATACAACCATTGTTTGGCCTTCAGAAGCTGCTGCAGGACTTGCTTCCGAACACAGCTGGAATTGATCCGTAATTGGGAAATCCAGTAAGATGACTTCTGAGGTCTTTAGTAGAACAATACATTGATCTCTTCTACATTTCCTGGCCCAGTTCCCAAAATGACCCCAACTTGCAGACTCTGGCCTTTTGTTTAAGTATTACTGTTAATCGGAGCCTGTGAAGGGGCTCTGATTAACATCAATACTTAAACAAAAGGCTAGAGTGGCTGGGGAACCGAGCGGAACAGGAGGCAAAAGGGGCACGAAAACATGGAAAAGCGAAGTGGGACAGAGGGCAGAAGGGCACCAAAACGAGTGGGACAGAGGGCAGAAAGGCAAAAAAACTAGTGGGACAGAGGGCAAAAGGGCACCAAAAACGAGTGGGACAGAGGGCAGAAGGGTACCAAAACGAGTGGGACAGAGGGCAGAAGGGCACAAAAGCGAGTGGGACAGAGGGCAGAAGGGCACCAAAAACGAGTGGCACAGAGGGTAGAATGGCAAAAAAACTAGTGGGAGAGAGATTAAAAGGGCACCAAAAACGAGTGGGACAGAGGGCAGAAGGGCACCAAAAACGAGTGACATTTGGCGCCGCAGACACGCGCGGTTTGGTTCCTGGCGCACATAGCCATGGTTGCAGCGCACAGAGACCCTCCACTGCCGCACACAGAGGAAAAAAATTAGAGGGAACATTGCTTGGGAGTACCAGACTTCAGGGCCTACAACTACGCATGTCAGCTACAATGGCTGGCCTATTGGCTGGCGGGTCGAAACCTACATGAGATCAATATGTCAGAGGATGATCATTCCAAAGGGAATATTCATGCATTGTTATTACCCTACTCGGTTATACCGAGAGATACCCCACCGCTTCTCCGCCTGGCAGTGCAATACTGGCGGAAGGCTTTGAAATACACGTCCCCGGCGACATCCTACGCCCCCACAATTCCACTCTTAGGTATCCCACTGGAGTCAGGGCCACTCACAACACACAAACTGATGTCTTGGCACGACGCTGGAGTGACACATATAGGAGACCTTTTTGCCGAAGGCCAACTACTGTCCTTTGAAGACTTCAGGGCCACACACGGTGTCCCCGGGGGCTCGTTTCTCCTACATGCTGGACTCCGCCACTATGTGATGAGAAGGTGGGCACATGAGGGAGGGGAACCACCCACGAACCCCTTGCCAACTATGCTGCATCTCATGGGGACCGGTAGCCACCTGACTAAATGGCTTACTGCTAGCATCAGAACAGGGAGAGCGGTCACGCTGTCGCCTCTCAGGACGAGGTGGGAAGGTGATATAGGAAGACTGTTAAGGGACAAGGAATGGGAGCATATCATTCAATTCCCCAAAAAGGTAGCCAGAAACCCCAGGTTTAAGTTCATCTAGCTGATGCTCCTGCACAGAGCCTACTTGACGCCACACCGCATACACGCGATGTTCCCTAACGCTACCGACACATGCCCCCGATGCGCCACAGATGACGCATCGCTGGTACACATGCTGTGGAACTGCCCTAAACTGGGATATTACTGGGCCACTATCAACGAACTGCTCCAGGGAATAGACGCATTGCCGCACATGCTTACATTAGAATATGCACTCCTGGGACTAGGACCAACGACACGTAAAAGGAGCGTGGCGACACGTTTTGCTGACATGGCCCTTACTAGCAAAAAGAGCAATCACGATGAGGTAGAAATCACCAAAACCGCCTGATCCTGATTTCTGGAAAGCGGAGGTGACACGTTGGGGCAGGGCGGAGGGTGAAGCATTACAGCGAGAGGAACGCAGAGGCCTTAGGAAAGCACCGATTTCACTGGACTGGTTTGCCATACTGGGGAGGTTCGAAGCAGGGGATGATGGGGATTCAACTACTTCAATACAAATGTGTCCTGCCTTTGTCGAGCTTACATGTACCGTGGCCAACTGTGGTGTACAAGACAATAGTACAGTAGTACGGGGGATCCCGTATTGCTCATGCTCGAGCCCATGTCTGACTGTATGGAATGATGTCCCTGGGAAAACTGGAGTATGGGTGCAGCCAATGTACAACCTGGTTTTTATGCGTATACAATAGGTGTTTTGGGAGGGATTGTTGAGGGAGGTGGGAGGGATTGTGTTTAGTTCACACGGGGTTGCAAAAGGACAAAAAAGAAAATCAAAATGTACCTTATAGCGGTTATCACCTTGCAAAGGAGAGCATGTCTCGTTCTGATTCAAAGATGGAATTGTGACATTGTATTTTTTGCTCTGCTCACTATGCTAATAAACAGATTTTCAAAAAAAAAACAAAAAAAGGTATACAAAAAGGCAAAACAAAACGTAGAACCCCACCCTAAATCTAGTTTTGATCCCACTCCCAGAACATCCCGTCCCAGTTCTTATGTTAAAGTTCAATTACCAGCCAGCAGTAAGGTGGTTGAATCTCAGTCCCAGACTAAACCCTTAAAGAACCTCCTTTAACCTAGGAACCCCCATTAGGTCGCAATTAACAAGCTCATAATTAATGCTCGATATCACTCATCGAGGAAAAAAAGCAAAGAAACTCTGACCCTTGAATCGCTCTAAAATTCTTCAGTTATTCCAACAAATTCTATCTCTCTCAGGGATAACCTCCTTGGACCTAACATCTGTCGGGTTCCAACAGGGCGTACAAGGTAGAGACGTTTCCAAAGTTTCTTTCATCTTTACTTGTATTGCGGACCTAGTACTTAAGGCTGGAGCAGACTTAGCAAAAATAGGTTTACAGGCCCTATGCCCTATAAAACAGTGCCCTCAGCAATTATCTTCCCAGCGAGTTCCCTTCCCTCCTGCCATCCTAAATATGCATGGCGCGTTATCTGTTTCTCATTGGGACTGCTCTATACCATATATCCCGCTCTAAGGCCTGAAAGCCCACAGCAAAGTACCAACCCTCCCTCTGATCTGAGAGTGGTTATTATAATTGATAGGCCGCTCTCTCTGTCTAGGCAACTTGAATGGGCCCAAGCCAATAGGTTCTCCCCCTTGAGGTATTTGCAGGAGGACGGCAATTGGAATAATTGGTCCAGCCACTCCTAGAATGAGGGGTCCTCTCAAAACCTGTGAATCCTAAGCTGGAACATCCATGGGTTTGAGCGTTTGAGAAACAGTGGCGAACTGGAAGAAAGCTTGAAACCCTTCCATTTGGTGTTCCTTCAGGAGTCTTGGTTAAGAGAGGACCGTCGGTGAAAGGCTTTTTGGCCCTGAATAGTAAAGGCCAGTCCAGGGGTAGGGGGAGAGCATCCGCTGGTGTATTGACACTAATATCTACCAAGGTGATCAAAAGACCTTTAGAGGTCATAAATGTTTCAAGTGGCTTGCAGCTATCAGTGGTTGAAATGAGTATAGGCAAAAATGCTCTTAGAATCTTTTTACTTATAAGCGTCTATATCCATAAAGAGGATCATCGGCAATCAAATCGCTGGTTGGAATTATTTGAATCTTCCTTTCAGCATTTGGTTGTAAAATATCCGGAAGCAGTGGTAATAAAGGCTGGGGATGTTAATGCTTGTCTCTTCCCTGTACAGTTAGATCAGCACTTGGAAGAGGTGTTGGAGTTTTATAACATTCGCTTAGCACAATTTCCCCCTGTTACCATCAAAAAAGAAGCGTTGAGTCAAAGGCTGGCGAGCCATGGTCTGATTTATTTAAATGGGTGATTCAAATATGACCCACCAGCAGCAGAAACCTTCTGGCAGGGCCAATCTTTGTGCCCCATTGATTATATATTCACGGCACTCTGGCACTTTGGCCTTTTTAAGAGTTTTGAGGTGGCTAAAGTTGAGGGTAGTGACCACTGGGCAACAACAACAGTTCTTGACCTGTGTGAGCCAGTATCCCCCAAGAGGGTTCTGGCACTAGAGATGTCGTATCCGCGCAGACTCACTACACGCTTAGACTTTATGCGTCTTCAATAGTTAGCCTCCCTCCAGCTTGAGGAGATGATTGATATTCAGCCTTCCAACGTCGAAGATGTCATTATATGGTACAATGATATTGTACAACGAGCTTTGTGCTGCATTTCAGTTAATAAGTGTGAAAAGGGCGAGCAGGCAAAATCCTGTCTGCAGGGTTCTGGGGGCTGGTTTGATTCGGATTGTCAAAAGATGAAACGACTGGTGAGACAGAGAGCAAAGAGCGTTAGGCGTCATAAAGTCCCCTCAGCCACCCAAGAGTTAGTTAAACTCAAACGTCAATATAAATCCTTTGTGCAATCAAAAAAAGCAACCTTTACCATAGTAAGTGGGATGAAATGCAGGAAATCATCTTAATAAATGACCAGCAAAAATTCTGGGAAAAGGTCAATGAGTTCAATGGTCAAAATAGGGGCACACTCGTTTGTATGATCCCCGAAGACCTGTGGCCCACTTATTTAATCGATTTATAGATGGGACCCTCCATGACAGTGGTCATCAGAAAATATGTGGGCAAACTCTCCCAGCTATATGGTTCTCAGTAAAGTCTGTTATTGAGAGGGTAAAACTCTCCCGAACCGCAGGCCCCGATAATATCCCAGCAGTCATAATCAAAACAAATAGCCTTTGGTGGGCTACAATATACTCCTCCTTGTTTAGCTATATTGCTATTTCTGGTCTTTATCCCTTTTCCTGGAAGGGGTCAATAATGAAACCGATTTTAAAAAAGGGAAGTGATTCAGACCCCAAACATTACAGGCTAATAAGCCTCTTAGATATTTCTTTAAAAATATTTTCTAAGATCATCTTAGCTATATTGGAAGATTGGGCAATTGAAACAAAGATAATTCCACTAGAACAAGGGAGCTTCCGTGAGGGTCATTCTACTATAGACCACTGTTTTGCTCGATGGGCCAATATTCGAAAGGCTCTGGAGGAAAATCAAAGGCTGTGCTGTTGTTTTGTAGATTTCCAGACAGCCTTTGAGACTGTAGAAAGGGATACTCTGTGGGAAAAACTTGCTTCCTGGAACTTACCACCAAATCTTCTTGGGGCACTCCAATCACTGCACTCTGCGAATTGAGTTCAGGTGGAGTTAGATAAGTCGGGTCGGTTATCACAAAGAATTTCTATTGACAATGGCCTGCGTCAGGGGTGCGTTTTAGCACCCCTGATTTTTAATTTATTTCTGGCCGACCTCCCTACCGTTATTTCCCAATCTGAGTCCTTTTCGGCAAAAATAGGGAATCAGCATATTGCTTGTCTACTTGATGCAGATGATTTAGTTCTATTTGATTATACTCCAATAGGTTTGCATAGAAAACTAAATGCCCTAGCAAACTATAGCAAGCAGAACCAGCTCTGTATCAATCTTGAAAAGACCAATATTATGATCTTTGGAAAAAAAAGTACAGAGTTTTTCTTGGAATTTAGGTACACAGGTGGTGGAGTAAGCCGATCAATATAAATACCTGGGTTTACTTTTTAGGAGGAATTTAAATTGGGGAGTGCATTGGGATGCCACTTAGCAGAAGGCCCTATTGCAGGCCAGTTGTCTGTCAAGATTCAATGGTAGGCTTGGGGGGCTTCTCATATCCCATTACTGAGGGCTTATGAAGGGAAGATACCCCGTTAGGCCTGTATGGGGAAGAGGTTTTTTTCCCTCGACCCAACTTATGAATGGGAGAGACTGGAAGAGGTGGTGCTCAAAAGACTTTTATCACTCCCACAAGGCTCAATGATTCAGGCCATAAGGAGAGAGTACAATTTGGTCTCTTGGAGTATAGCGGCCTTTACCCGGGCACTAAGATATTTTAACACATTGTCGGAGGATGATGAGGTGGTCAAAGTCTCCAAATTGTGTTGGGAGGAGATACTAGCAGTGAGAGGATGTGGGCAAAGGCCATAAGAACTAGAATAATTGCACTAAAGAACCTTCATGTAAATAGTGGTACAGTCACATCTTGGCTCCCATTTCCAGGCAAACGAGTACTGAGGGAATCCGCTTCTGCGGCGTCAGAATCTAGCGACCTGATGTATTTGAAGAAGAGATTATCCATTAGCTTTTCGATTGCTACATTGAGCCAGGGTACTGTTTTTCCCTATCTATCACGGCTTCCAGACCCAGGACTGAGGAATTCAATTTTAAAGGCCAGGGTGGGATGTAACACAATCTACTCTTTCCGCCTACACAGGATCAGGGTACAGAGTAATAGTGGTCTTTGTCCCTGCCCGCTGAAAGTTAAAAGTACCATTATGCATATTCTTATGGACTGTGCCTTTTATTTTACAAATAGAATAAAGTTTTTAGGACCTCTGTTTTTTAAATATGATGCTCTCCATTGGGATAAAGCTGGGGAGTTATCATCTGAAATGTGTCATCTCGTTGTGACAGTTGGAATTGCCCGGTTTCTACGATCTGTAAAACAAAATATTAATCATGAAATGTAGTGTTATGGGGGTAGGGTAGCTAGGAGGGGGATCCTTTAAATGTTTGTCTAGTGTGTTTTTTTCTTTTAGAATGTTTTATGGACAAATGTCTAAATAAACTTGTTTCTGAACCTGAACCCATTCACAAACCCAGTTTCTCCGTGTTCATACTTACACTCCAAGTTCATTCAGGACCACACAGTAACACAGCTTGCTACCCCACAGGAGGATCTGGTACCTGAAAGTTGTCAAATCTCTAAAAACGTATTTCTCCTTCAATCAGAACTAACATGGTTCAAAAACTATAAACATCTAGAGGGCCCCTTAAAGAGGAGGCGCTCTAATGCAAACTTCTGCTACCACAGATTTTGCGGGAGATGAACCCCAATAATCACTTGAACCCCAATATTTTGAACACCCCAATTTTTACATAATCAATTCTGCTCAAAAATCTCCACTTGATCTAGTGAGTAGAGACTATACTCCGCATCAGAAAAATGTACAACTTAGTTGAATAAAACAGAATAAATATGGAAGCATTAATTAGAGTTCTAGATCAACAATAAAGCACACATTGATGTATGACCTAATTATTGATAAATGTGATACAGAGAAAAATGCATGAATTGCCATGAAAGTCCAGATACAGAAATACAGAATCAAAAACCTAGCCCTAATTAGACAAGTCTAGGCAAAAACTGGGGAGAGAGTTGGTCTAAAGGCTAGGACGGTTGACCTCGAATCTGGGGAACCGGTTTGAGTCTTGGCAATGACGCTGAACATCCTGTGATTCTGGGCAAATCACTTAATCTACCTGTGCCTAACAAAAAAAAATGAATATGTCCTCATGTAACCCAACTGGTGCTATGTGAAATGCTCAGATACCCGATACCGGGTCAAGTTTGCGTTATATAAAACTCCATTAAAAAAAAAACTGAGAGTACTGTCAACATTCCCATAAAAGAAATCTAACACTAATGTACACCCCTGAATTACGGTTAATGGGGCGAGATCAGCATTGTTTGCCTTACACAAGGGAAAAAGGCAAGGGTGCCCCCTATCCCCCTTGCTTTTTGCTGTGGCTCTAGAGCCCCTGGAAATATGGAACAGGGATGACTCCCTCATTAGAGACCTCAACTGGTCGGTCGATTGGATGGACAAGATATCCCTGTATCCCGATGACATTCTGCTCTACCTGGCTAGAACCCGTTTTCTCTCCACCGTGTCATACATATCTTTGCCCTATTTCAGAAATACTCTGGCAATACCATTAATTGGGATGAATCCCTAGTGTACGTTCTGAATGGAGAACGCCAGATCCTCCCTACAGGCAGCGAGGCCAAGATAGTTGCTGATGGTTTTGTGTACCTGGGTATATACGTTACGGTGAGGCCGACAGAATTCTATGATTGCAACCTGGCTCCTCCTCTGCGCCGGTTCCAAGCTGACGTTCAACACTGGAGGACACTGCCCCTTACTTTTTTGGGCATGGCCGCCCTCTACAAGATGATGGCCCTCCCCCGCTTCCTCTATGTCCTGCAGAACACACCTTATTTGGTCCCATCGCAATATATTAAATAACACACTGGACACTCTGGGGAAGACACGTGCAAAATGGGTGGATGATGTTGGGGGCATTAGTGATGAAGACTGGCAGGAAGCTGTGGCATCCCCCCGTGAGGTGGCGATTCGATACCATTTTAAATTATCCAACTTAAACTGCTACACAGAGCCTATTACACCAGTTTGGTGCTTGTCAAAATTGGTATTTTGGGCTCCTCAATGTGTCCGGATGTGTGGTCAGCCGGGTACCTATCAACATAAATGGTGGGATTGTCCGGTTTTCCGCACATACTGGGGATAGGTCACATCAGCGATGTCATCAATTTGTCCTGGGACTCTGGAGGTTTCACCCCGCTTATGTCCTCTTAATATCTGGGAGACCACCGACTTGTCTAGAACTGAGAGAATCTGGATCTCCCTGGGTTGCATGGTGGCGAAGCGGATCATAGCCAGGGCATGGAAGGGAGCAACTAGGCTGCAGTTCAAGGATTGGGAGGCTGACATGGACTGGTGCATGCAAGCGGAGAGGGTCATATACGAAGGCAGAGGTTGCCCACAAAAATGGACTAGAATCTGGGGTAAATGGAATGTGAGCAGAGGGATGATATGTACACCTTTCAGCGACGCTCCCCCATTTTTAGTAGACAAGGAAACCGAGTAATGTGTTGCCTATCATGTAATGAACATAACACGTGACTGCATTGTTGATCCCATTAATCGATGTGATAAAGGTTGTATTTCTGTACTGAGATTGATGAAAAGGATGAAACTGCACTGCACCACACTGTATTATTCTTTGTCTTGCTTTTATTTTTGTTTTACTAATAAAAAGATTTACAACAAAAAAAGACTAACAGACAGAGTTCTAGGATGAAAATGGAAAGTCACCCCAGCAGCAGGTGATGCAACAGTAGTCTCAAAACAACAATAAAAATGACCTCCACGATTCTAAAACTCAAGAGTTTTTATACACAATTCATGCAAACTATTAATAGATTCTTCAAATTCAGCATGGTATGATCAAGGTTAGGGTCGCATTGGCAAATCAGAAACAACAACATAATGTTTTATATCTTTAGTACTAACCCATTTCTTAAGGTAAGAAAAATCTTCCATCTATTCCTTCAGCAACTGCACTCCAGAGATGTACAGCACAAAATGAAACATTTCTTAAACAATTGCTCATTGAATTAGCAAGCCTACAAAGGAACTTCCAGCTGAAGTACTTGAAAACAATACTTTAGGTACAGTTTCATTCACAATACACATTTCCTAACACAATTGTTAATCTTTGAGTCTTTGACGTCATTCATGTGGTGCTCAATAGAAACAAGAGGAGAGATGGCTTCCAGCAGGACCCTGATTGAGAGGAGGAAAGAGCAGAAGCAAAATAAGCAGAGCACCAGAAACTGCATCCAAAATGTGGCATAGCTACCTCACAGAATTACATACTTCAAAGTGACATAGGAAGTTAGCTTCAAGTACATCATTAATTCATCGGTTACGGCTCTATGCATCATTAATACTATTAGTTTTCAAAATTAATTTTCACCCAATATTTACACATTTGCACATATTTATAAAAAGAGATCACACCTTCGAAGTCTATATTATAAGGATAGGCAGCTCTATGCAAGCTAGTGCACTGAAAGCAGTACATACAACACTAAATATGTTGGAAGGAGATATTATATAGTTAGAAAACTATAATTAAATTAGGTTCATATAGTTGTTTAGCCATGCAGCAAATTAGCTTGGGTGCTACAACATCTATAGTAACTTAATGAGCAGCACATTATCCAGTGTGTGTGTGTGTCTTAGGGTACACTATTCCATCCAGGCGGCTGGGGAAGGGGATCATATCTTTTAAAGCTGGTTTAAATCACATATGCCCCCCCCCACCCCCCCCCCCCCCCCCACGCACACACACTCACTCAAAAAATCCAACTTTATGGAACTCTAGAAAACAGCGCAATCTGTGAGCGAGGTGCGTGGGACGAGGGACACAATTGAGGAAGGGAAGTAACAGGCTCTGCCCAGAACACACAGGAGGGACAGAGGCCATTGGCAGAGAGTGGGCACAAATGAGCTTTGTGTGAGTGAGGGAATGTGAGGAGAGCCGCATTCATCAAAGACATCCCGCCTCATCAGCATCAAGACCCTCGCAGAAAAATGTGTGAGATGGTGGAATCGATGCAGAAAGGAAATTATAGAATTTGCATTTTACAATTCAACTTAAAACACCAGGTTAAACCGGATCCGGTCAGGACAAGCATCACTTTGTGAATGCTGACAGATAGTGTGCATAACTGGTCTCACAGAGCCCATCACAACAATAAATATTGCACACTATGCACAACTTATAAAATAGTCAGATAAATCATTCAAGGGGGTCAGAATAAAAAAAGATAACACCGACATCCGCAGCAGACACACACGGTCTGAGCTCATTAACGCATTCTTAAACCCCCCGGGGGGTAGAAGCATTTTTTTTTACATTATACTGGGGGTGTACTTCCTTTTATTAAAGGGTTAAAACATTAGAACCGTGCTAATGTTAACGAGAGTATGGTTTATTACATCAGTGAGGCGCACATTACAAAGTTACAATTTATGAACTCTGAGTGAAGACACAGCCAAGCTTTCAATGGAAAATCATCGTTAAGAGGCACTGTAGCGCCTAGTACTGTTTGGACACGAGTAGCGCCTAGTGCCATTTAGACAACTTGCGAAGCGGTCAATAGTTTTACTGAGAGTAATTTTTGCTCCTCAGTTTCTCCAAGTTTTAGTTACTCCAGATAAAGGAAACAGATATTTGTGATTCGAAACGGTGGTCTCTTCCCATCCTGTCACTGCATAATCTCAACTGCCAGTGAAACCGAGAGTCTGAAGAGAATCTAGCGTTGTAATTGCTTGCGGACGGGGCGAAATTACGACTGCCTGGGGGCCTCTAGAGGGTTTATTCCGGCACTGGCTGGACAGACGTGCTCGGGTATTGCCGGAGGAGGGCACATGGTGACTGCAGAGCAGAGAAAGGAGGGGGCTGACAGAGGGCAGGCAGCACTGGCAGAGAGCAGGCAGCGCTGGCAGAGGGCAGATAACGTTTGCAGAGAGCAGACATTATGACCAGGCACCAAGCAGACAGTGCTTGCAAAAGGCGGGTTGGAGTCAGGCATTTCCGGGGGAAGGGCAGATGGTGTTTGCAGGGTGAAGGTTGGAAGGGCAGAGAGCGGGCTGCGCTGGCAGAGAGTAAGTATTGTTTGCAGAGGGCAGGCAGACTGATACAGCCAGGGTAGGCGGATAGCTGGCAGAGTCTGCGGAGGGCAGAGGGCCCATTGTGTATGCAGAGAACAGGATGGTAGAGGAGCCCGGGCAGGCGCTGAGAGAGGGCAGGTAGCGTTTGCAGAGCGCAGTCAGCTCAGGCATATGACAGATGGTGTCTGCAGATGGCAACAGTGCAGACAGAGAGAGGACAGGGCCGACAGAAGGTAGACAGGTAGGGCAGGTAGATAGCAGTCAGTGCATGCAGAGGGCAGTTTCAGGTCAGGCAGTGCCTGCAGAGGGCAGTTTGTGTCTGCAGAGAGCAGTCAGATGGTTGAGGGTCGGTAGGCAGAGACCAGGCAGTGCTGTCAGAGAGCATGTTTGTTTGTAGAGGCCAGACAGGCTGAGACAGCAAAGGCAGGCGTGCAGCAAGCAGAGCTGCAGAGGGCAGGTTGGGGTCAGGAATTGCTCGCAGAGGGCAGATGGTGTCTGCAGATGGAATACAGGGCGGGCAGGCATTGCCGGAAGAAGGCAGGTCTGGAGCACGCAGTGCCACCGAGAACAGGCCGTGTTTGTGAGCCTCTCACCCACCCGCCTGTAAGTGCCCGCCCTGTGCTGCACACACTGACTTCCGCTTTCGGTTAGCTCCCGGGGCACCGCTTATATGAAAGGCGGTGGCATTGATCTGCGGGCGGCAGGGGCAGCTCTGCGCGTCTGGAGCATTAGGCAGGCTGCAGACATGACCGCTGGGGCAGTGGCAGGGGGATCCATGAAGGGCAGCCGGTGCCAGGGGCAAGGAGGGCACAGAGGGCAGAATGTGGACTTTAATGTACCTGATAGTCAGTGTGATTACAGCCCATCCTCAGTGAGGTATTGGAATCTAGTCAGGCCCATGAGTTGAGTTGTGCCCAGTCATTGTTGTGAGAATAAAACACAATTCTCAAAATGAGGTTGAAGTCCAGTCCCGAGTGTAAGATTAGTGGCCAGACTTCAGTGTGAACCAAAAGTCCAGTCATTACTGCGTATTTGGTGAAGGGCCTTCAATTTGAGTTTCATGCCTCGTGCTCATTCCAATTCTCACAAAGACAAATTAGAGCCACATCATCATTGTGAGACTGAATGCCAGGACGCAGTGTGAGATCAGAGTCCCGTCATAACTTTGTGACTGGAGAACGAACGTCATTGTGAGTTATGAGCCCGTCATCTACAATGAGAGCTCAGAGACCAGTTAGGCCTCAGTGATTTTAGAGCCCGGTCCTCAGTGCGAGATCAGAACCCAGGCCTTAATGTGATATGGGAGGCCAGTCCTAACTGTGAGATAAAAGACCAGAAAAAAACAAGCACCGCCGCGAAAGTTAAAGCGAGCGCACTTATTGAAAAAGAATGTCAGGAATGCAGCTGGCATCCGGCCGCGCTGCTGCTCGCTCCAGAGCACCCTAGGCCAGGGGACAGAGAAGGTGGGACATGCACCCGCCTTGGACCAATTGCATGCTGTCTTTCTTAGAAAGACAAACGCAAAGTGCAATTGTAAGTGATAAAAAAAAAGCACACGCATGAGCGTGTGTTTAGAGTTTAAAAGCCCTTACTAAAAGCCTTGCAGGGCTCAGGCGAGACCTAAAAGGACCAGTTAACTCTGTCAAAAGCCTTTTCTGCATCAATAGAGATTGCAGCAAGAGGATATGAAAGAGATGAGGCCTTATTTAACACATTAAATAATAAATGAGAGTTGTGAGATGGTAATCTACCTTTAAGAAAACCACATTGCTCTAAACCAAAAAGAGGCTCAAAATGTAGCGAAAGCAATCTGGCAAAGATTTTATAATCTACATTTTCAAGGGAAATATGACAATAATTTTTACAATGTTTGAGATGGCGGCCATCTTTATGGATTAAACAGGTTGTATCATCTAAGAAAGTACCCTGTGCCTTTCAAATTAATGTGAAAAATTTGAAAAAGTGGTAGAAGTTTTGGAAAAAGAAGATGTCAGAAATGTAGAAAAATTCTACCTTAAAGCCATCTGGACCTGGTGTTTTATTTTTTTTAAAGAATATTTAAGGATTGAGATATTTCTTGGATAGATAGATCAGATTCTAGAGGATTAAAGTCAAGGTCCACAGGAGATAAAGGTTGAACATGATTAAGATATGAATCAATAGAAGAGGGAAGTGAAGAGGATTCTGGGGTATATAAAGTTTTGTAAAATTCCATGAATTCATTTAAAACGTTGTGGTCTTTGAAAATGGTTTACCCATCCGATGAATGAATAGAATCTATCAAAACACGTTCTTTCCTAGACTTAAGATAATTCGTCAGGAGTTTTCCAACTTGATTACGTAAGCCATAATACTGAGCACTCGTTCAGAGTAGAACAGATGAGGCGTTATCAGTAGTTGTTTTATTAAAATTGATTTTAGCGCGAACAAGCTCCTATAAAGAAGAATCAGATGAGGATGTATAGAAATGATGCTCTATACATTTATTATTAGCAAGTAAAATATTTTGCTGATCAAGTAAGTGTTTCTTTTTCTTGGATAAATTATCTATAATAAAGCCACAAGCTGTAGTTTTAAAAGTATCCCAAAGCAGTGAATGAAAGGTATCAGGAGATGAATTTAAAGAAACAAATTATTCTGTAAAGGAAATGAAAGAAGAAGAGAAAAGTGGATCCTGCAAAAGGGAATTATTAAAAATCCATCTAGAAGATTTCGGGTGCGAGTGGAGCAAGTCGAAATCAGCAACAACCGGGGCATGACCAGAAATGACAATGGGTTCAATTGAGGAGGAAATAATTTTCTGTGTTAAGGCAGAATAAAGAAAAATACAGTTCAATCGTGTCAGAGTGCCATCTGGGGAGAGCAAAGACAGAATTCTGAGTTGTCCGGGTTACAGAGTCTCCAGGCATCAACAAGATGAGTCTGAGATATTGTGTTTTAAAATTGTTTCTGGGTAATACATGATGTATTTACAACCAGATTCCTTTTACCTTGTTGCAGCTAAACATCGTGAATGAAAAATTCCATGCATTAAGAGTTTATGAAGTCCCCTGAGGAAGGGCGATACGCTTGAAATGCATTGGGCAATACTAGCAACGTGAAAAAATGTTTCTGAGACATGGAATATGTTGAACAGTCATGAATACAATGATATGTTTTGAACAAAATACTATTGATAAATAAATGAATTATTAAACATCAAAAGAAAGATCTGCACGCAAATTTATGAAAGTTTGAAAAGGAGTGCATGGATGGAATGCATCTTGTGTTCACAGGATACATATTTTTACGGTGATATATCTTGATCTTGTAAGCCCAGCAAGATTACCATCCATTGCACCAACGACTGTGTTACATTTGTTTAACATCCAAATTTAAAATAACTACCAGGAGTGCGGGATCCACAACAAACTATTCGCAACTTAACTAATAACCATCTACTTTCTGACTCAGTTTCCTTAGAAATAACAGAACATTGAGGTGCCGGGTTTTTAGGAACCCGGTGGTGCCAGGGGATAACACCCGAAGACCTCTGAGCTCTCCCTGTTCCGGACCACAGAAACACGGAGTCTTCTAGGTGAAGTCAGAGATCGAGTTTTATTGGCTGCAACCAAGTAACAGGTGTCCTAGAAGTACAACAGCAGGGGATGTAGATTCTCAGGAGACTGTTCATTTTTACAGAACCAGCCTTCTCTCTTTATACTAAAATATATGCTCTAGGCAAGAATTCTTTAGTTTACAACACGGTTATACACATATTTCCAAAACACTGGAAAAGGCAAAGTCACGATAGCAACCCATATTTTAGATGTCCAGTTTGTGATAGATGACCCAGTCCGGCCCAGAACTACCATCAGATATCGATGAAACCACAATAAAGTCGGGCACCTCCCCATCGTAAAACCGGCCATAAACAAGAAGCATGGACAGGTGTATGTGTGAGGATAACATGGTTTGTATGTAGTGAATGGTTTATGGCATGTTGTGCCTAGATGCTATCTCACTCGGCCACTGGGCGAGGGGCTGCCCGAACAGGTTTGGCTGGAGGCAGTGGAGTCAGCTTGGCCAGGTCATGGGGAAGTCAGCTAAGGTGGACGTGTGCTTTCGGATCAAACTCGGCCTTAATCAATTGACTATATGAGGGCAAGTCACAAGATGGATGCCGTTCACAAAATGGAATCCGAGGGTTCGAGATGGAAACCATGATTCGAGGGTGATAACATCATTCAATCCTGACGCAAATACATAGGGATAATGTCCTCATCATTACCGGTCTGCCGATACCAAATTCGTCAGGTTACGATGATATTTTGTGACACGAATATTGGACCTTGGAACCATATTATAGCAGGGCCTAGATTTTCAGTACCACAGACCCTCCTTTTGCCCTTATATAGGCAATAACTCATGCTAATCTGAGTCTAAATCTGTATTCATGAAGTCGTGAAGATGCTGCTGTAGCATCATCCTGTTGCTTAGTTCGTCTCTTGAAACAGGCTTCCTTACGCACGAGGTGGTGCAGAGGCCACATATCGCAGGAGCGCACTGTACACATAAGCAGAACATGAACAGAATGGCTAAGATCATCCCAACGAATATCAGAATTTTCCATCCCCTAGGCAGATATCAGTTCCCAGAACCACCCTAGCAAGGACCAGTCCCCTTTTTCCACATGAATGGAATCAGAGATTCTGTGCAGTTTGGAGATGGCCTGGTACACTGTCGGAGCGTTATCGGGGATGAAAATGCAACAACTGGATTGGATCACTCTACATACCCCACCACGGTCTGCAAGTATGACATCTAGGGCAACTCTATTTTGAAGAGTCATAAGTCGGTCAGACTGGAGCTCAGCAGTCAAGTTACTAAGGGCACCGGCCGTTTCGATCACGGCGGATTCAACTACCCTCGTCAATTGGCGAATGTTCCTGCTGTTCACCATAGGCCCCCAAAACGGCAGAAAACCTTTTGCGAAATCTCCAAGTTCTTGTTCCGCAGTGTCGTCTTTACTCACGACACCCCTAACTATCCTTGTCCGGTGGTAATCTGCATCGGCCGTGTAGGTGGGTGGCAGCAGAAACGATATGAAACATGTGCCCGAGAAGTCAGGGGGCAACCACGTATATGCCTTGTCGTGGCAGACGAAGTAGGTACCCTTAGCCGCTAGGAATGAGGGGGAGGTCAGGGACGAGAGAACGTAAGTCTCAGTGCAGACACCCTTCCCCAACTGAGCTCTAGTGTTTTTGCCATTTCCCTGCAGACATAGGTGACCTCGATGGGGTACTATCCAGATGGGGGAGGATTTCGTTGCTTTCTGACTTTCAGCTAAGGAAATCCCATACTGAGTGATATTCCATCGACTGTAAGGCGTCAACTCATCTCTGGGAATCGTTCTGTATGTGTCGACATCTCTACTCATATTTCTAATTCCTGCCACTAGTGCCTTGTTGCTTGAGTTTTTCCCTGGAACATATGGTTCGAGGGCAAACAGGAACATTGCTCGGAGTGCCCACAGAGAACCATAGTAACTGAATGGCAGGATAAAGTACGGAATACCCTTGTCTGTTGTGTGTGGCATAAGTCCACATACCCAACAGTTCGTGGTGTTTACTACAGACTGGTGTTGGTGTAGGAGCTGGATAAATGAGTTGTTCATGAATTCCACTCTTCTGACAGATTCGTGTTCAGGTAGGGGGTGGAAAGAGTGCGGGGAAACAGTAGGAGGAGGTGTTGGCTGAATGTCGTGTATAAATGTAACTCGAAAGATGAACAGAGCATAGCCCACCAAAAACATCATTATGCTACACAACATTAAAATGCAATTATCAAGAATCGTTTTCTTGCCATTACAGTGCATATTTTCTCTTCAAAGTTCATAGATCTAGCAGGTCTCTTTACCCTCGGAAACTCCATCCTCTATGTTGCTGCCCGCGGTGGGAGGTTGATTCTGCCCTAGAGTGCTTCCGTTCAGTCCAGGGTATCTCCCTCAGACCAACCAGAACTGTAGACCTAATCGTCTCCAGCTGCACTCCGAAGACTGTGGCAACCGCGACCCTAGCAGCAGAACCCGGATGGCGGTTCGAAAAATCAAAAAATGAGCAAGTTCCCTGGGCGAGAGAGCTGTACAAAAAATAGTTCTTGGGTGAAAGGAAAAAAACCCTTATTAGTTCGTTTTTATTAGTTCGTTTTTCTTGGCCTCAGATTGTATCGTTGCTTCCCTGGTATGGTGTTGTCTTCGAACAAGGTTTCGGGTTCTGTAGTGTCCAACTGCATTGACGGTGGCACAAATCCTTGTAGAACGTAGTCACTTTCCTTCTCTGTACCAGTTCCTTTCAAACGTGCATCGCTGAAAGGTGTGAAGCGTGGCACGGACTCTGTTTCAGAGTCGGCAATTCCTTCCTGTACCTGCCGGTCGTATGGAAGGGGTAGCGGGACCCGTTTGCAGTGGGTGCCGTGCACCCAGTTTTTCTTGCCGTGGACACGTACGGCAGAGCGGGTAGTCAGTAGGACTTGGAAAGGTCCGGTCCAGCGAGGCTCCTCGTTCTTGGTCCGCTGGAAATTCCGCACTAGGACCCAGGAGCCTGATTCAATGGCGTGGCCTGGATCATCAGACGCTGGCGGAGAGGAGCTGTGGACCTGTTGGTGTAAAACACGCAATTTAGTTGTCAATTCGCGTAAATAATCAAGCAGTATAGGGTATTCTATCTCGCTGAGTCTCTTCGGTCTTGGTACTCCCCATATATTAGCTGGGCGACCAAACACGATCTTGTGCGGGCTAAGTCCCAGTCTAGAATGGACAGTGATTCTGGTGGATAGGAGTGCCAAAGGCAGGGCATCAGGCCATTTAAGGCCTGTGCTGGCTTGGATCTTGGCCAACCTCAGTTTTAACGTGCCGTTGTAGCACTCTACTAAACCAGCTGATTTGGGGTGATTTGCAGCGTGGAACTTCTGGCGGATGCCTAGACATTCACACACTCTCTTCATCACTCGTCCCACGAATTCACTTCCATTATCACTCCAGACAATTCTAGGCATACCAAACCTAGGGAAGAATTCTTTTACAAGGGCTTTGGCTGTGGACAAGGCAGTATTGTCCTTAAGGGGATACGCTTCCACCCACCTGGAGAAGGCGCAAACGACGACAAGCACGTATTTCAGATTGTTGCACCTTTCCATGTGGATGAAATCGAGCTGCAATACCTCGAACGGATACGTTGGAGGCGCAAAATGACCAGCTGGAGTGGGGGTTCCCCTACCGGGATTGTACTTCAGACACACCATACAGTTCCTAACCACATTCTCTGCACATTTGGGGATACCACTATTCTGCCATACTGGGGCCAACAACTTACAGATCCCTTTCGCACTGATGTGAGCCATTCCATGAGCCATTGTCACCACTGCAAGCACATATGCATCGGGTAAAAGCCATCGTTGATGCTCTGACAATTCGACCCAACAACCGTTCGCATCCAATCTACCCTTGCTCTCTCTCCATTCATTCACCTCTTTCTCAGTGGCCTCGGACTGTATCGACTTCACGCTTTTAATTGTGTCTTCACACATACCCACATCACAAATCCATCTTGCGGGACCTGCAACATACATTCGACTCATCATGTTCCTTGCAGTCTCTTTCGCGACCTCATCTGCAAATGCGTTCCCACGACCAACATCATCTTGAATCTTCCTGTGTGCACTGCATTTCACAATCGCGACTTGTAGTGGCAAAGTCAGTGACTCGAGAAGCTCATTTACTAGCTGACCGTGTTGAATCTTTGTGCTGTGTGATGTCAGGAACCCACGTTCACGCCACAATCGTCCAAAACTATGAGCCACGCCAAAGGCGTATTGGCTGTCCGTGTACACATTCACTCGCTTTCCTTCTGACAACACACATGCTCTTGTGAGTGCGATCAATTCTGCTGCTTGCGCAGAATTGTGTGGGATGCGTGCAGCGTCAACAATCGTGTGCAATGTTGTCACAGCATATGCTGCAGTCGTATCACCATTCGGCAACTTGAAACATGAACCATCAACCCATAAAGCATCATTACATTCAGGAAGAGGGGTATCCTGCAAGTCTACTCTCCCTTTTGTCTCTTCTTCTGTCCTAAAATAGCAGTCATGTTTCTCAACCTCATCTGTCTCTGCTGGAATGGGCAATAATGTGGCTGGGTTGAGTGTATCGCACCTCTTGATGTGAACATGACTTGCTAACAGTGTCAACTCATAACCTGACAGTCGAGCACTAGTTAAGTGCTGTGTCCTCGTTCTGTTTAGCAACATGTCTACTGCATGTGGGACCCTAACGACTAGCGTGTTATTCATTACTATCCCAGCAGACTGTCGAATACAGACAGCTGCTGCAGTAGTGGCCCTCAAACAACTTGGTAATGCCTTAGCTACGGGATCTAGAGTCGCAGGAAAGTACGCGCATGGACGCTGTTTGTCCCCAAAGGATTGTGTCAGGACTGATAATGCGCAACCTTCCTTCTCATGGACATATAATGTGAAAGGTTTACTGTAGTCGGGGTTACCCAACACAGGAGCTGAACACAATGCATCACGCAACTCGTGAAAACTCTTCCAACAATCTTCAGACCAAGGCACAGGATTGGGTGTATCTTTACGGATTAGTGCCAGCAAAGGTTTGGCCAGCAATGAGAAATTTGGTATCCATTGCCTACAATATGATGTAATGCCCAAGAAAGCACGCACTTCTTTCTGTGTCCTTGGGACACCCAATTTTGTAATTGCCTGTATTCTCTCTGGGGTCAGTCTCCTTCCCTCCTTCGATAAGATGTGACCTAAGTAGGTCACTTCTTGTCGACAAAATTGCAACTTCGAAAGAGAGAGTTTGTGCTTCATGTCACATAAATGACGCAATAATGACAATGTAGCTTGCTTGCAAATCTCCTCAGTATCTGCAGTGACTAGCAGATCGTCCACGTACTGAATAAGAGTCGCACCATCAGGTAGAACAATCGTGTCAAGTTGTGATTTCAGAGCTTGACTGAATATCGATGGACTCTCACAGTAGCCCTGAGGAGCGCGTTTGAAGCGGAAACTTCGTCCTCCTAGATTGAAGCCGAAAATATCTCTACTCTCCTCGGCAATCGGGATGCTGAAGAAAGCATTCTTCAAGTCAATCACCGAGAACCAAGTGGCTGACGCCGGAACCATAGTCAGTACAGCAGTGATATCAGGAACAACTGGGAATTGTGGCACAACAATCTTATTTATTTCTCTGAGATCAATCACAAATCTATATACAGGTGGCTGAGATGGATCAGTACGCTTCAAGACAGGCAGAACAGGACTATTGCAGATGTTGCCTGTTGTCTCTTCAATGACATCTTTCTCAACCAGATCGTAGATGATCGCTAACAACGCTTTTTCACATTCGCTAGAGATCTTGTATTGGGGAATACGTGGCAACCTAACATTGGTCCGCAAGGTTATGACATATGCCGCTATCTCCAAAAGACCCACATCATTGGATCCAGTAGCCCAAAGAATATCGGGTAGAGACAGCAATTCAGTTGGAATATTTTCATTTGACAAATACATTGGAGAAACGACTTTCCTACCTAGAGTGAGTTGTACTCCCGAAGGAGAACAGTACAGAGTCGAATACAATCTCTTTAACAAATCCAGACCTAAAAAGTTTTCGCCACAACCTGTTGTAAGAATGAGGGGTGCTTCTATTTCACACGGCCCAACAGAAAGGGGCATAGGACATGAAATCGGGTTCCTAACCGGGGCGCCAGAAAAACCTACAGAAACGTTCATTTCGCCAGACAAAGGTGCGCCAGGGAGTTTCGAGTGCATCACAGAACTCTTTGTAGCACCAGTATCCAACAGAAAAGGCTCTGACACACCTGATGTAATCACCTCAACGTATGGTCCACTCTGGTCTACCGGAACTTAAACAACTCCCTCTCTTCGTCCATGGCTGTCCTAGTAATCATTACCCTCGTTCTCGTTCTCTGCGTAGTAGTCATCAGCATAATACTGAGTCGTCCTAGAGGACCCATTATTCTGTTGGTCAAAACTGTTCATGGAATTCTGAGGCGGAAAGGAACGAGTGTTCTGAGAGAAAGTTCCACGGCCCCTAGCCCTAGGAGCCTGCGGAACACCTCTACCTCTTGCACCAGAAACGCTATTCAGACGTCGTAGCAAAGCTGGACAGCTACTCTTAAAGTGGCCTTCTTCTTTGCAATATGCACACTGATTCGGACCATATGGTAAACGCTGTTGAGAGGACTCGCTTATTTGCAAGTTTCTCGAATACTGTTGAGGTTGCTGGTAATCGTGCTGACTAGCAGTACGAGGCGGATAAGCTTGCTGCAGAAGGACTTTAGTTTTCAAATCTTTAATCTTTTTATCTGCCTTCTCTAGCTCGTCTTTGCGTCTATTCTCGTAGTACTGGGCTGTGGCTAAAATCTGCGCTGACGTGAAAACAGCCCAAGCGCTCTCAGAATCCCTCAATTTATTACACAATTCAGGAAGCAGATTATGTACAAATTTGTCTACAAACAATCTTTGGCCACCCTCGGTAGCCATATCTTGACCACTATGATCGACGAAAGTCTCTTCAAACCTCGTGAAAAAGTCAGACACATTCTCGTCTTTCTTCTGCTTGCACGCAGACAACTTGTCCCAATTCACACGCAACTCAGGCATTAAAGTCTTCATATACGTGATGATTCTACCAGGGAGTTCTGCTACTAAAGGCTCAGGTTTAGCACCACCAACTTGTCTAGCATCAGCAGCTGCAATATTTACCCATGTATCGCCTAACTCTCGGTCATGGTCTGCATGACGAATCTTTCCCCATAAAGGCTGTGGAACAACGTTCCCAAACAACATGTCTACATCGGCTAAATTCATAATACAGGAGCTTGCGGTCTGTGATAACTCCTTATAATACCCTGCAGGATTTTTGCGGGGATCGGGCAATGTCTGCTTTAGAGCCAAAACTTCAGATCTTTTCCAAGGGACATGTACCCATACATGCTGAAAATGCGGTTGAATTGCTGGATTTGCGTTTGCATCACCTTCCCTCCACACTGGAGGAACTTCTCTCATAGGGTACTGTCGTGCCTTTTTCCTACCTGGCATGTCATCCTCATACAGTGATCTAGAGACGTTTCCCTTACTCCTATAGGATAACAACAGATCTATCGCTCGTTCAACATCGGCACCTACAATCATGCCTTCAGAAAACTTGAAACGCATACGGAATAATTCCTTCAATTTGCATTTTGGATCATTTGTCTCCAAATCTTCGCATAGATATACACACATCTCTTCGAATACGTATCTCTGAGTGGGTGCGTCCCATTGACGGAAAACTTCCATAACAGACTGAACATCATATCTTACAGTATCAGTAACCCATTTACGTGCTAACTCATTCAGCACTTCTCTTTCCTGATAATCAGGTAGTTGACTACGCAACTGTCTACGTCCTGTTTTAGGGGTCGTCTTAGGCGACCCGAAGAAAGGTGAGAACAGACCAGTGACAGTACTTGCCACTCTCTGTCGAACAGAAGGAGAAGCTTGCGGAGAGGCAGATGTGCCAGAAAAGACAGGCTGATGTAAAGAGGAAGTCGAGGCAGTGTCGGAGGAAGTTGAGGCAGTAGCAGAAGTAGTATCATGAGAAGCAGTAGGAACAGTAGGCAAAGGCCCGAGCTACCTCAACAACCGCATCAACTTCTACGCTCCCAAACGTCATCTCCGATCAGCCAGCCACGCCCTCGCCGCCGTCCCCCGCATCCGAAGAACGACAACAGGAGGAAGGTCCTTCTCCTACCTGGCCGCCAAGACCTGGAACTCCCTCCCGACCGACCTGCGCCTGACCCGGGACCACCTCTCCTTCAGGCAGAAGCTCAAGACCTGGCTATTCGAGCAGTAGCAGCACCCCCCCCCCCCAAGCGCCTTGAGACCCTCCGGGTAAGTAGTGCGCTCTATAAATGTCTGTGATTGATTGATTGATTGATTGATTGAAAGTTGTAGAAAAGGCAGACGGAGTATGTAGCAAAGGCGGCGGCCCTTGAGAGGGCTGCGCCGGAGAAGTAGGAACCAGCTGAAGAGGAGCTGGTGCTTGCGTAAGAACTGGAGTTCGGGTGCCGGGGCGCGGTATAACGAAACGCTTTGGGGGTGCAGTAGCGTCTAGTGCATATGGGGGTGGTTAACTCAATAAGTGGAACATTAATGGATCCTTCTCTGATGTCCCTTTCGAACCTTGTCCTTCATGTGGTAACATTGGGTAGCACTTATCTACTGCTAACTTCTTGCTTCTAAGTATTTGTTCATTCTCTTGTTCTTCCTTATTATCCCTATATGCGATCGCGGCTTGTACCATGGACATACCTCTTTTATTCTTTTTCGCTAATTTTTTTTCCTTCTGTTTGGCTTCTTTACGCCATAGGCGAAAGGAGTCAAACATCGCCGGCCGGGCTTTCTCCTTGAACAGTTTCACCTCTAGATTATCTAAAATCTCTGTGTCGAAGCTACCATATTGTGGCCATTTCAAAACACCATCCTTACGGGTGTATTTGATCCATACTTCATTGTATGTGATGGGTCCTACCCCATGCTTCACATACAGTTCATACGTTGGAGTTCCAATCGGAGGAACCAGACACGAATCCTCTAATCGGGAGTCCCTATTATAACCAAGACAAAACAAGTTTCCAAGTCTGCTAAAACCAGGCATCTTCGCTCTCTAGTCTAGCTTCAAACTTCAAAGGATTATCGATTACGATACTTCTCGTGAATACACGAGTCCTTCGGCTTTGGCGCTTGCAAGTTCCAAATCAAAGCGTATCTCAAGGATACCAAAACTAAGAATCAAACTAAGGACTGGGAGACGCTCCACTTATACTTAACTGAAGTATTGATGATCGATGACGTCACTAGAAGACTCGTCTATCGTTTCGCTCTACCAAGGATCACTGGGTCCAAAACAGGGCGATAGTCAGGGCAGCAGTCCTTCGTAGCCGTCGGGACGCGGGGAACCTCGCAGCAAAGACCTTCGGAACCACGTCGACATACAGGGGTCGCTGAAGTGGCTGGCCGTCCTCTGGAATTTTCACACGAAGCTCCTCACGAACATCTGGCTTGGACCGTCACCGCTTGATACCGCCCCGAGTTGGGCGCCAACTGAGGTGCCGGGTTTTTAGGAACCCGGTGGTCCCAGGGGATAACACCCGAAGACCTCTGAGTTCTCCCTGTTCCGGACCACAGAAACACGGAGTCTTCTAGGTGAAGTCAGAGATCGAGTTTTATTGGCTGCAACCAAGTAACAGGTGTCCTAGAAGTACAACAGCAGTGGATGTAGATTCTCAGGAGACTGTTCGTTTTTACAGAACCAGCCTTCTCTCTTTATACTAAAATATATGCTCTAGGCAAGAATTCTTTAGTTTACAACACGGTTATACACATATTTCCAAAAAACTGGAAAAGGCAAAGTCACGATAGCAACCCATATTTTAGATGTCCAGTTTGTGATAGATGACCCAGTCCGGCCCAGAACTACCATCAGATATTGATGAAACCACAATAAAGTCGGGCACCTCCCCATCATAAAACCGGCCATAAACAAGAAGCATGGACAGGTGTATGTGTGTGGATAACATGGTTTGTATGTAGTGAATAGTTTATGGCATGTTGTGCCTAGATGCTATCTCACTCGGCCACTGGGCGAGGGGCTGCCCGAACAGGTTTGGCTGGAGGCAGTGGAGTCAGCTCGGCCAGGTCATGGGGAAGTCAGCTAAGGTGGACGTGTCCTTTTGGATCAAACTCAGCCTTAATCAATTGACTATATGAGGGCAAGTCACAAGATGGATGCCGTTCACAAAATGGAATCCGAGGGTTCGAGATGGAAACCATGATTCGAGGGTGATAACATTATTCAATCCTGACGCAAATTTATAGGGATAATGTCCTAATCATTACCGGTCTGCCGATACCAAATTCGTCAGGTTACGATGATATTTTGTGACACGAATATTGGACCTTGGTACCATATTATAGCAGGGCCTAGATTTTCAGTACCACAACATTTCAAACCTTTATGAACTAAAATAAATACCCCATTTTTCTTTGTGGTCTTAGGAGATACTAAGACTAAACCCACCCACTGCCTTTAAAGTTTCAAAGCTTTTGACTCTGTCAAATGAGTCTCTTGCAATAAAACTAAGTCAGGATTATATGTAGCGAAAATGGGATAGATCCTCTGCATGGGATTAATAAAACCCTTTATATTCCATGAGATAACTTTGAATGTAAATAGAATGAATTAAATATAAAATCACACGATCAACATTGATGCAAAGAAAGAAGAGGAAGAAAATAAAAAAAGAAGGTTATAGAATAAAGTCTCCAATGAAAACAATAAGTGAAAGGGAAGAATAGAAGAGTAGGGAAGAAGAAGGATTAAGAGCAATAATAGGAGAAGACAGTACATATCATACAATAAATTATGACTGTAGTACATACCTGAAGGGGAAACAGCGAAAAACTAGGACTGGCGGCAGACGACAAAGACGGCACAATCAACAAGGGAGACGAACCACGTCGGGAGATCGAAAAAGGAGACAAGGTTATGAAAATGAGTATGAGGAAGTTCAAAGATCTGTGATAATGATAAAGAACAAAAAATGCAATCTAGACAATTCTAAACAGAACCTGCAAAGGAAATTATTAATGAGGGTTAGAATTAATTTTACAAGAGTCTTTAAAAAAATCAGAAAGACTTTCATATCAGAGTCATGCTATTGAAGGAGGACCAGCTATATCCATGGTGGACGTAGAATGTAGGTGAAGAAACTTCCCAAGGTCTGCAAGGTCTTCAAAAGTAGAGGTGTTGTTTTAAAAAGTTACTTTGAACATGCATGGATGGAACAAACCTTAATGGGCACCCATGGAATGCAAGGCTGGTCTGATATCCAAAAATTCCATCTGTCGTTTAGCTGTTGCTGTAGAAACATCCTGGGATAAGAACACCTTAGAAACTTACCATGTTAATTGTTTCTTAAGTTTGGCCACATTTAGGACTTGGAAAAGGTCTGTGAATTGTAAGAAAAGAAGAATCTTGAGGGAGCTGATGCAGAAGAGAGGCGAGGGCCCACCCTGTGGGCATGCTGGATATTCAGAGAGGTTGAAGCAGGAAGGTCCAAGAGCTTCGGAAAAAAGGAAGTTAAGAAGGACACAGGGTCATCTCCCTCGATACCTTCAGGAAGGCCATGCAGATTATTGCACCTGTTTCTGTTCCCCAAATCCTCAGCAGATTTCTCCAAGAGGGTCACCTCCTTCTTCAGAAATGACATTTTTGTAGAAGAATCTTGAAGGTTGTTGACGTGCTGTTCCACAGTGGATAGCCTGGAATCAATTGTGGACCATACAGTGTCCAATACCTGTAGGTGTGTATTGGTTTCCTCTATAAATGGGCATAAAGCACGTATTTCCTCTAGAACATTGTCTAAAGGCACAGGCGAGGCAGGCTTCGGTGGAGAAGGAGAATCTTGTTTGAGCCTTTTATTAGTAGATGAAGGTGGATACCTTACGATGGTTACCCCAGATTTTTTTGCCTATTGTTTAGCTGGTTTTCGACTTAGTTGGCCTGGGATCCTGCTAATCAGGGCCCCAGGCTATCTGCTCTCTCTGTAAAATGGACTCCTTGTGCCTTAGGTAAATCTCCAATTGGATAATGGGTCACCTTATGACCCCCTGTACAGTGTACTATAGGTACCCAAGGAATAGGTGCATCCAAGGCCTACCAGGGGCTGCAGCATATCTTTTGCCACCCCTGGCTGGCCATCCAAACTGACACAACTGGCTGACCACTCAGCTGGGGCAAGGTGGTGTAATCACCCCTTGCTTAGATATAGTATACCTATGTCTAAACCTAATGCGAGTACTCCGGTGCTCCTGTAGTGATTTACACCTCTAGTGTCCTAGTTTTAAGTGGTTAAGTTCTAGTCCAGTCGGAAGACTTCCAAACCTGCAACTTTCTAATTTTTACGCAGCATTGACTTGTATGATAAACACGGTTGCCTATAGACACTGCACCCACATCCTGTGGCCCTCCAATGTCCTAACCTTCGTTAGCCCAGTGTAGCCCCAGCGATTCTCAAGGCCCTAGGCCTTACCATTGTTCGTGACGTGGTTCTTATACCACTATTTTAGTAAATGGTTTTAGGGGCCACCCGGCCTATCCATATTTTGTGCAACTTTTGTATGTTATATGAAGTTCTTTGCTTAACGCGTGTGCTCCTGTCCTCATAAAGAGTTCAAGGGATTATTCTAGTAATAAATACATATATTTTATAATATATAACTTGTGTGGTGTCCTTTCATTTGATATTAAAAGGATTGCATATGGTAAAACAGCTAGCTTCACATGCCCTCTTGAGTTTAGCCTAAGACTGCTTTTGTCCATGCTACCCCTAGGATAGCTGGTCTATAAGGTTGACTTACAACCAATCACCATAAGGGTCGTTTGGACTGGTACAAGGTGCTCACTAGAATAGTGATCATCATATACCAGGCCAACTTCTCACAGTTATCCATATATGGAGCTACAGAAGTTGAGTGCATCACAGCTGACCAGTAGTAGACTTTTTAGTAGAGTGGAACAGATGTTTGGATCTGCCCATGAAATAAGAAGTTACAGTTAATCCAGCATGAGAGATAAATAAATAAGTTTGTTCTCTCTTTAATAAAGATAAAAAAATTAAAATATCTGTGGCGAGAAAAATGTCCCTTAAAAACAGCTGGAGCAAGATGTTGTGGATTAAAGATGCAAGGCCCAGTGTAAGGACTGTATCCTATGCAATGAGCGGAGCTAAGAGGAAAAAATCCAGTCAGGAGAAGAGGCAAAATGGTGACCGGAAAGCAGGATAAGGTGTCCCACGGCGTCTCACATCACCAGCATTAGGGAAAAAGATCCAAAACACAGCCTTATAATCAGGGGATGTTCCGCTTCAGGGAATCCCCTATTTAATTAACAAAGTGGCACTGGAAGTGCCAAAAAACCCTGGAGATCTCCCGACGTAGGGCAGAGCTCCGCGTTCAGGTGGCTATCTTGAATGGCGCAGCGCACATGTCCCCCTATTTTTAAACTTTAACAGACGCAACACTAAATGATGTATTTTTATACTTCAGATTACCTCACACATCACATGAAAAACAAATATAATGTATGGCTGAACCACAGACACTGAGGGGAATATTACACGAGCATTGAACCACTGGAGCGTCACTTTTTGCGACACTCTGGTGGCCCTGTGCCGTGCTCCATAATTACAAGGCAGTGCTAAGCCACAGTGCATGGCTTAATGCCACCTTGAAAATAGGGTCCTCCTCAACTCAGTTTTCTGTGGCAAAGGGGCGTGTAATGGGTGTTTCTTTGCTTTTTGACACTGCACAAGATTTACAAGGATCTGTTAATCTGAGGCACTGCCAAAAACGTATGCCTCCCAAGGGAGGCATAGGAGTGGCACAACAAGGAGAAATACTTTTATTTCTCCTCGTTTTTTGCTTTTTGTATGTTATCTGCATTCCGCAGTACAAAGAGATGGAGCAAAATGCCATTGATGATTTTTTATGTGCAGGAAGGTGTCCCTTCCTGCACAACAACAATCATTCCTGCAATGCAGGTACTCTTGCACCATGGTGGAAGGTTTCCTGTGCTGGCGCTAGGCTGCTTTTCTTGGGCCGGTGAAGGGGTGAATATAGGAAAGCACTGTATTGTTGTAACTATGGTGCATTCCTGAACTTAGAACATGACGCCGCTAGGCACAGCAAAATTGTGACACAGCACTACGCCATTTTCTTGTAAATATCTACAAAAAGGGGATACCTCTCCCACCATAAATAACACAACTTATCTGACGGAGTCCCTTGTATTAACTCTAAATCAATTCATTTATAATACTTTGTCTCTTTATACACAGATACATTTTACCATGCATTTAAAAACAGGCATGCGCTTGAAAAAGATTATGTCACGATTTAATCATCTGCCATATTCTTTGGCTATATAGCACAAAGTTTCTTTTTTTTTAAAAGATGAAACAGGGGAGGAGCTACGCTGGCAAACAAGATGGCTGCTTAGGCTCCCGGCTCCGCCGACCTCCGTATCCCGCCACAAGATCCTGTACATTATCCTGATTTTACGCCTAGCCTCTGTGTGAATGAACTGTTCCGCACTCCGATGGTGAAATCCGGAAACTTTTATCGGCTGGTTTGACGAAGTTGCATCGAGTTGAAGATTGTGGCCTACTGCAGCGGGGAAGCCGGGGCCTCGAGTACTTGCACAGCCAGGCTGCAGTGCAACAACATCGGCCTGGAGACCCAGGCAGGGTCCGGTCAATCGGAATGGAGGCTTCTTTTATGCCCGAATTTGGCGGCGATCGTTTCCATTGCTCAGCATCGATGGAGGAGTGACTTTGCTTGCTGTTGACTGTGGGTGGGGGTCCCCGTCCCGCAGACCCGGTATTGGTCCCCGCCGGGGTTCGGAGGGTCGGGGTCCCGGCCTGCGGCGTTAAACAGTGTGACCGCGGTCGCAGATAAAGACTGGTCACCCTCCGCATCTGCCCGTTCGTGATCCTGTTTGTCCCCCCCGGAGATGCCAGATTCACCGGGGAGGTGATTGTGATTGGTGTTGGGCGTGAGACTATGGATCGAACTGTGCTTGAGCCATCGCTGAGGTCAATATTGGCAGAGATTTGGGCGTTTCATTCACATGTGGAGGTCTTATTGAACAAATTGGATACAAGCCTATCTGAGATGCTACTTGTGGAACAGGACCCTGCCTCACTGTTGGAACAGCAATCTGCAGCCATTCAAGCCGTGGCCATTTTGACTCCGTGCGAGGACCCCGTGAGGAAGCAGGTATTGAAACCATCGGATGGTGCCCTGGAGGACGGTGTTCCCGAGGTCGTGAGTGTAACCGCCGAACCTTCCGTCACTATTGACTTTGGAGGTATCGAAAGGCGTTCCCCTCCCGGAGACTTTTGTTGTTGACTTTTCTTTCATCTTGTAGTCGTCTTCTCCCTTCTTGGTGACTTTACGACTCCGGGTCAAGATACATTGGGACTGTCCATCTAGGAGAGAGAGTTTTTCTGCGTCTGAAGTTCTCGTGGACTCACTGTCTACGAGTTGTAACGGATTGCTTCTTGATGACTTCCTTCTCCTCTATGACTCCTTTGTCTGCATTTGGGTCTCGCTGGGGGGGTTTGTGTGCTGGTTCGGAAGGGTCAAGGTTAAGATCAATTAGATCGGGACGGTTTGGAGTGGCTTTCATGGGTGTTCGACCTACAACTGTTTGATTTACGAGGCTGAGCGGTGTATCACGGTGCCCCCTAATTTCTTCTATAAGAGTTGTCATACATTGGTCTTTTTGCGATAGGGGGTGTCTGTTTCTGGCGGGGGGACTAAGGGGGCTGGGAGCCCATATGGATATGCCCTCCTCCATTCTTTTTCCTACTTTTAGGGTTTTAGTTATTTGGGGAGACAGGCACGCTGCTAGTGGGGTTAGGCTGTAGCCATCTGCAGGGGTGCAGGGTGGGGGGTTGGAGTTTTTTTTATTTTGTCTTTATTTATTTCTATGGCCTTTTTCTTCCTTCCTTTTTCCTCCTTTAGGATCAGTATAGCTTGCGAATCATTCTGATTTTTATCGTGTACTTGTATTTAGTGCTCATGCTTCTTACATTATCCTGATTCCCGGGTGGGCAGGCCCTGAGAACTGGCGCTTAACGTAGAATGTATATTGTATTGTTGTTTACAACGATTCATATGCTTTGGTGCCAGCGTTCCAATTATAGCTGTTCCTACGTGCATATCCTGTCTCTTGGGCTGTCCCCCGTATTCTTCTGTTTGATTGTATGGCACCTGATCCGTTCATTTAGATAACATAAAATGAAACCTCTGTCTCATCCTGTGACTTAGTAGTGCGTTCTAATACAAGTTCTATCCTGAATCGCTGCCGGACCTCAGGGTTGTCGGCTGATGAGCTGTGTGGTACTGTGATACGGTGGGTCTTAATTTTGTTTAGCGGCCGGCCCCTGCGGTTGTAGGCCCATGCTTGTATTTTTATTGAATCTTACAATAAAGGTTTTCCACAAAAAAAAAAGATGAAACAGATAGAATAGCAGAGTAACACTTTCTGTTAAATCATAAAAAAAGTTTCATACATTTGTTAGGAACAAAACTTAAACGTGAGCACATAAATAATTTTGTCTAAAAGCGACAAAACACAACAAATAGAAAAATTAGAAAGCTATATCAACAATGTAACTTAAACATTACAATCACAAACGTATTGCCTTAGGCATTTTGTGGAAACATTCATAAATCTTTATATGTCCTACTGTACTTTTGGTTAACGCCTATCTATTTTGGCACCACAATACCTATTTATTGCGTGGTCCTAGTGAGGTCAGAGTGTTAAGTATACACCTCCTTGTCTATGCCGTTGCCTTAAGCTTAGATTGTCCATTTTTTCTTCAGTGTTTCAAAATGGTGACTCTTGGGCTCAATAAAGTGGTGCCACTGTGTTTCAACCTTTGTACGGGGACCAAGAAGTATTTTGGCAGAAGGTCTTCATCAGTGCAAGAGAAGCTTTTTGTAGGATGCAGAAGTTCTTAGGCATGTGGTGAATGGCCAACTTAAGTGAAGGTCTGTCGAAGATTTTAATAAATCATGTGGTTGTGCTCTCTTCTTATCGCTTTTATTTTTTGCACTATCTGTTTGGGAGAGACATCTACTTGTCTCAGCTGTTCAGACCTGCCAGTGAATTTTCCAATGTGTTCTGTAACTGCTGCTTGTTCTTGTAAATATGCTCCTACGCCTAATATTGTCAGACAGCCCAGGGAGCAGGATATAGGAACGACCCTTCCAGATTAAACAATGGAATTACTGCTGCTCCCAAACAAAGCAGGTCTCTAGGAATAATGGACAGAGATTATTGCACTATACTTCTCTATACAGGTTATATTTACCCCCGCTAGATTAAAGGCATACTGTGTTGTGTGTTTATCTAGGAACCATAATCAATATTACCATTCATTGCCCTTACATGACTATAATTGATAATATCCATATAACGGCATAAGGATCAGATCCATATTTTAGTAAATCGCACTTGCAGTCCAAAGCACGGCAAAAGCCACTTCCTTAGATTCCTAGAAAGCACAACGAGTTCTTTCAACATACCAAACCTCTAGCAACCTGGGAAATCCTTGTTAGCTTTGTTTTGATTTGTAATAGAACTCCTGCAAGCACTGTAAGAACGGCCAGTTCTTAGTGAAATCTTTATTGACGTCTTATGTCCAACCTTACGTCAAACCCGGCACCTTTCAGGTATAAATATGCCAATGTTGCCTTAAGCAAACACACGGTGGTGAATTCTGAAGCAGAGCAGCTGTCCCCTTGCAGAGAGCCCAGCAGATGCGAGAAGCCCATGGACGCTGCCCCTCCTCTTTGACGCGCTGAGAAAGACGGTGTATTTTCTCCTGCCGAGAAAATCCAGCTCCGGCGTTTCCAGCCTACCCTTGCCGGTGACTGGGATATCGAGTCCTGAGAGAGAGATACCAGACCTCCGACATTCTATTCCCAAGGTACAGTGCTGACTAAACCCTTAGAGAGAATTCTTGGATCAGATTCTTGGCAAAACCAACTTTACTTAAACTGCTACTTACTTACTCCCTCCCACGTATTAGGCTTAGGTCAGGTACACCGGGGTAGGCATAGTTAGAAGCCCCCGTTGAGCTCGTTAGCCAATGTATATATGAATGTATATATATTGTATATATTTTATTCATTTTAAGTATCTTATGGCTAAGAAACCATATCAATGCTTTTACAGTATGATTTCATAATACTCCTTTTACTGTACGTATTTTACTTTATATTAAGTATTGCAAGTGTGGCAATCCATTTCTCTTGCATGGGAAGGAAGACTGTTCAATAAATAATACCTTTTATTGAAAACGCCCGTCTCTCTCTTCTCTGCACTCTGGTGAAACTAAGAACGCACGTCTGACTGAGTGAAATATTTGTCTATTGTTTTCACACAACTCTAGAGATTTACTCTTATTCTGGGGAGCAAAGTTGTCATGTTTATGCGGTTGTCGGAAGCTGAATCCCTTATTGTCTGAGCCAGGGAAGCTGATCATCACTTCCTATTCAGTCAAGAAAGTTTCCAGTGACCTCTGAGCTAGCTGGCGCAAACCTAAATTAAGTCTAACATAGTCAGTAGAGACCTAGAAGACTTCAGTCCTACGTCTACACTGCTGTTTATGTTATTCCAATGCGCAGGGCCTATAGGGAAAATAGGAACTACACTACATGGTGCCCAACGTTTGGTAAGGTGATAAAACTAACGCAAGACGTTAGAGTAACTCAGTCGTGCTTTTTCACACAGACCCTTTTTCCGTAAATACTCCAATAGACGTCTGGAGTGGGTAAAAGGTTAAAATCCGCCGGAACTTAGTAGGAAGAGATTCCTATGTAGAGTTTCTGCTTTAGTCAACGTTGAAGAATACAGTGTTCCAAAATATTGTGCACCTAATCTTTTGTTTCCTTGAAACTTGATCTGCAACAAAAAACCTTTCTGACAGTAAAATGCCAGACAGTGATGAAGATAGAGATGCTGCTACACTAGCAGCTCAACTGATAGAGGATGACACGAGTCTCCTACAAAACGACCCGAATGCTATCCTCATTCCGGTCAACATAAGAAAAACTATAACTATAAAACATATAGAAAACGGACTGACAACATGAGTTGGCACCGTCATTTTCGTGATAGAGGCACACGAATATCGGCAGACAGAAGTATTCTATTCATGGATAAACTTTCCTGCGGCAAACGCTACAACACACCAATTCCACTATTACAAAATAGAGGAACCACCGGATGAATACTGTGGGAAGGTGGATACCTGACCATGGTTACCCCAGATTTTTTGCCTTGTGTTTAGCTGGTTTTCAGCTTAGTTGGCCTGGTTCCCTGCTAATCAGGGCCCCAGGCTATCTGCTCTCTCTGTAAAATGGATTCCATGTACCCTAGGTGCATAACTAAATTGGCTTGGGTCACCTTATCAGCCCCTGTACAGAGCACTATAGGTGCCCAGGGCATAGGTACATCCAAGGCCTACCAGGGGCTGCAGCATATCTTTTGCCACCCCTGGCTGGCTATCCAAAATTGACACAACTGGCTGATCACTTAGCTGGGGCAAGGTGGTGTAATCACCCCTTGCTTAGATATAGTATGCCTATATCTAAACCTAACTGGACACATATAAACCTATAAGCCACTCCTATGGCAGGCCTTAACAATCCTGGAGGCAGAGTGCATGGTTTAATGTGAGATGGTGCTCTAGCATGAGCAGAGCCTGTCTGCAGCTGTTGGGACCAATTCCCTTGGCTGTTCCGGGATAATGCCAAACCATATACTATTAAGTGCATTATAATCCTTGCGGTTATATTGTAACTTTGGTTTGGCTTCTCAAAACATGTAGTGTAAGGTGTCATACGATTTGGAATACTATCCCCTCGACAGTCCTGTCGACGGGGATAGCATTGCACCACTCTACAGGGTGAAGACATGTTACTTTACTAAAACGTGGTTGATTTTTAAAAGAGCCTCAGATTCACAAAATGGATGCTTCTGCCACAGACATGAGTCTGACCTCCTGCTGCTGACCGAAACTCAGCAGAGGAGGCCTGGGCAAAGGGTTTCCTGTCGCAGGGAGGTGTCACACCACCCCTGACAGGAGATGGTGGATTGTAGCAGGGAGGTTTGAAAGAAACCAGACTCTGCCTGGGGAGCACAAGGCTTCCCCTTGCATAATCCGGCTAAACCGGTTCTGGGGAAGACCAGCCACAGTCCCAGCATGGCCCTGGACAAAGGGAAAGGGGTGTATCCACCCCCTTCCAGGGTCCCACCCATAGGAGGGACCTAGCAGGACATCCAGCCCACCATATTGGTATAAGAGTGGGAGCAGTGCCAAAGCACATCAGATATCCTGACTGAAACCTAAGAAACAAAACTCTGGACCCTTCGACATCCTACTCAACGTAGAAGACTGAAGAATCTCCCTTGTGGTCAAGGAGTGACCACCCTGTGCAAACAGGCACCATCCAGTACCTCAACCCTTGCTTTGTTGCAGTTCCCGCCGGAACTCGAGCGACAGAGATCAACGAGATCAAGCGTGCCTGCCTTCTTACAGCCTGATCCACAGTCCCTGCAGAGCTGAGACCCGTGGAGGCGACCGGAAGCGTGGGGCCCGCCATCCTAAAAAGTACACGAGACGCTGACCGTGCAGCCCACAAGTGACCCTCGAAGCTGTACACCGGGGTTTGAGAAGCCCCAGTTCTGAGCCTCTCTTGCACCGAAGCTCACCCCTCCACACTCGACGAGTGCTGCGTGGGGCCCTTCTGCATCTTTGGGCTCAACGCGTTGGCCCGGTCATTTGCCCGTTGGCTTGTGGCCCCTGTGCTGAGGAAATCCGAAATACGACTTGTGATTCTGGTTGCTCTAGATTTGCATCTGCTCCCCTGAAAAGGAGCCCCCGCTCAGACCTTCCTGGTCTGAGTGCAACGCCATCTTTGAATCCTGCGTGGGTTGCCCTTGCCAAGGGTTGTTTGCTCCAATCCGGAAGCCGACACCGCCGACAGCGAGAACCTGCATGGGACAGCTTGTGATCCACTCCTGGATGCCCTCGGTGCCCCAGAGTCCACGTGGCTGCGGAGAGAAGCAACCTGAAAGCGCCCGACATTGCCTGGTTCCTTCTGGTTCCACCCTGGTCACTGCAAAGTGACCCAGACTCTGTCCCCTCTGCTTTCAGATCATCTTTAACTTTGATCCACCCTTGGATCACACCGGACACTTCTCGTCTCATCGCCTGCAGCATCTTCAGCTCCAAGCACCAGCAACCAGCGTGACAAAACCCGACACTACTTCGCACCTGTGTACCCACTTCCTGTGGGTGAGTTAACTCAGCAATGCCAGTGTTCCCACACTGGTACACACCTCTAGTGTATGTGTCTTAAGTTTTGTCCTTCTAGGTTGAGCGGAAGTATTCTTAAACAGTAACTTTCTAACTTTTAGGCACCATTGACTTTGCATTGGTGCATGCATTCGCTTTAAGCGCTGCACCCGAATCCCGCGGGCTTTTCCCGACTTCAGCATTGCTAGTCCTGACTGCTCCCAGCGATTCCCTAGGCCCTAGGCCTAACCACTGTTCGATTGGTATCTCTTATACCACTTTCCTAATATATGGTTTGCTTGCCCCCCCGGCCTCATCCATAATTGTGCAACTTTCATATGTTATACTGTGCTTTTGTTTAAACGCTTGTGCCCCTTTGCTCATAAAGATTCCTGGGGATTATTCTAGTAATAAATACATATATTTTTATAATATATACTTGTGTGGTGTCCTTTCATTTGATATTACAGGATCCTGATTGGTAAAACAGCTTGCTTAACACGACCTCTGGAGTTAAGCCTTCAAGGCTGCTTAGTCCATGCTACCCCTAGGATAGCTTGTCTATAAGGTTGACTTACAACCATCACCATAAGGGATTGTTTGGACTAATACAAGGTGGTTCCAGAATTGGAAACATCATATATCAGGCCAACTTCTCACATTGGTGAGCAGCAGTACGGATTTGAGCTTGCTGTTGTTTTACCATTGCAATCTTTTTATCAAATTGAAAGATCACATCAAGTACCTTAGGTACATATAAACAAAGGCTTAGCATATTTAAGTTCTACTGAACTTAGTAGTTGTAGATCAAAGGGCTTAGCACACCCTGCCTACAACTCACTAGCAAGGTACAGTAGGAAAACACTTAGTGTAGGTAAGTGCACCACTTGCACCTCACTAGCAGTCATGTCTGACACAGGTGTAGCCTCCGGCTCTCAGCCTGTGACAGTTGACCGTACCAAGGCAATTTCCAGATATGACACCCTCAGCCACAGAGACCTGAATAGCTTGTGTACTGTAAGGGGGCTGAAAAAGGGTCACAACCCTACCATTCCTATCCTGATAGCCGTCCTGGAGAAGGATGACCTTGAGCACGCTAGCACAGCTCCCTTAAGATCAGGAGATAGAGTGAAACCCCAAGAGAATGAGAATAGCACCCCAGAGAATGAGGTGGACCCTGAACCAGATAATGATGAAGATTCAGATCAAGATCAAGGGGATATCCAGGTACATGTGGGGAGGCTTAGCCAAACCAACTTGGACCTACTTGGAAATGGAGAGGGCCAGCACCTCCCCAGAGTACAAAATAGAATTGTTCCAGGCACTAGAAGGATGAGATCTCCCTCAGTGGATTCTCATATTTCTAGTGTCTCAAGAAATTCTCAAAGGGGAATGACTTCCCCCCAGAGAAGAGAGCATAAGGCCAGGATGAGAGCTGTAGAACTCCAGCTAGAGAGGGAAGAGTTAGCCCTGGCCCAAGCTAAACTTGCTTTAGCAAGGGAACAAAAATTGTGTGGCTTAGATGCCACTGGTGGCAGCAACATAACTCCTAGAGAGAAAGACAGGTCCTATGACACTAGAAACCTGACAAGGATTGTGCCCCCTACAGAGATGGGGATGACATCCACAAGTGGATAACTGCTCTTGAGAGAGCCTGCATGGTACAGCAGGTTCCTGAAGAACAGTGGGCAGCAATCTTATGGTACTCCTTTTCTGAGAAAGGGAGGGACAAGCTCCTCACTGTCAGACATGAGGATGATAAAAACTACAAAGTCCTGAAGAGTGGTCTAATAGATGGGTTTGGCTTAACCACTGAACAGTACAGGTTAAAGTTCAGAGACACCCAGAAGACACAGACGCAGGACTGGACTGGTTTTGTAGATTGTGCTACTAAGGCTCTGTAGGGTTGGCTACATGGCAGCAAGGTACATGACTTCACAGGATTGTATAATTTGGTTATGAGGGAGCAGATCCTAAGTAATTGTCAGAACCAGCTTTTACACCAGCACCTGGTGGACTCTGATTTGACCTCTCCCCAAGAATTGGGAAAGAGGGCAGATACATGGGTCAGAACCAGGATTAGGCCTAAGAATCAGGACAGTAACCAAAAGAAGGAGTCTACCAAACCCCAAGATAAGGGTGGGGATAAATCAAAAGAGAAAACTTCCCCAGGGCCCCAAAACTCCAAGGATGGGGGTGGGTCCCAAGACACTTCAACTCAGAAAAAGCCATACTGCCATGCCTGTAAACAAACTGGCCATTGGAAATCAGACAGCTGTTGTCCAAAGAATGGCAATAAAGAAAATATACCTCCAAACTCAGCTCCAACACCTCCTGTTACTATTAGTAGTAATCCCCCAGGAAGTGGGAGCACACCCAGGAATCTGGGTGGGTTTACCTTTGGAGCACAGGTGGATTCTGGCCTATCCAGGTCCCCAACCTCTTCTGTCTGTGAGAGTGGCTTGGGGTTTGCCAACTTCACTGATTGCCCAAATACATTGAGCAAGTACAGACAGGAACCCATCATCAATAGTTTGAAAGTTGAGGCCTTTAGAGACACAGGGGCTAGCATCACCATGGTGGCTGATTGTATAGTCCCCTCTAAGCACTTTTACCTGGTGCCACATACCAGGTAACAAACATTGATGGAATACAAACCAATCATCCCATGGCAGTAGTAAGTCTCAGCTGGGGAGGTGTCACTGGCCCAAAGAGAGTGGCAGTGTCATCAAACTTGCCTGTAGACTGTCTACTAGGTAATGACTTGGAAATCTCAGCCTGGGCTGAGGTTGAATAGAAAATCCATTCTAGAATGGTAAATGCAGATGGAAAGGTTAGTGGGGCTGTAATGGCTACAGCCCCAATCCAAGATGTCCTCCCTGAAAAGGTTGGTAGGGCTGAGAAACTCTCAGCCCCATCTTTAGCTAACTCCCTTCCTGAACAGAACAGCAGAACTGTTAAGATAACAGCTCACACCCAAACAGAGTCTCCTCCTGAAAAGATTGGTGGGGCTGTGATGGCCACAGCCCAAACTCAAACAGACATATGTGTTGTGAAGCCTGAAATGATGGATCAGTCCATCCAAACTGAGAGCATGGAGGAGGAAGAGAAATCTCCCCCTCACCAGACATTAGGACAGGATCAGCCTCCTCAGGGAACTGATCTTACCCCTGATGAAGGAACTGCCCCAGAGGTTGTTAGGCCTGGCCTGACAGAGCCTCTGATGGCAGTGGACCCTTCTCAGGTGGGACCCAGTCTGGAGCAGGTAACCTGCCCCTCTCAACCTTGTCTTGGTCAGCCCAAGGCTGCAGAGGACAAGAAGGACAGTGAGACCCAGAGGGCCCCCTGTCAAATAAAGCACCCCCATCAACAGATTAGGGGCACCAAAGCTAGCAGCCCTAGCCAGGTGAAAACTTTAAAAACTCCTGAGGGAGCCCCCTTAAAAGTAGTTAGGAACCTCCCACAGATGGATTCTGTTGGGCACAGCCAAACCTGGGACCCAAAGGGCCCAAACCTGAACTGTCCCTCCAGTAAGCCAAAACAAGGGACCCAGCCTCCAGGTTTAGGTAGCCAGAGGTTGACCCTGAGAGCACAGTGCAACTCAGTTGAAGAGAGAAAGGCACACGTGGTGGAAGATAATTGGAGGAAGCTGAGCCCTAAATTAGTGGAGCCTCACTTCAAAACTCCATATCCAAACCAGCCTTCTAACTTGCAAAGACACACCCAAGGTAGTGATTCCCTATGGTGGAGACCCTCTGATACCCCAAGGGTGAGGGATTGCTTAGTGGACCATGAGACAGGGGGTACCCATGCTAGTGCTGGTACTTCCTTATATCAACTAAGAAAAAAGTAGGGTCTGGCGTACAACACAGTAAGGCTGCGCCTATCAAGAAATTAACAAAACAGTTTGCCAGTACTGTGAAACGAATGATACAAATTACATTTGAAGAGCTCTCAATCGCTCTCTCAAGCTGACCACTTTTTCAGTCACTACAAATTAGAAACAAAAGGACTTTCAAGATAGTTGTTTATTAAATTAAACTTTAAATCTTTGATTATTTTTTCAGACTTTGTTTTTTTGTTTTTGTTTTATCAAATATCTTTTTATCAAAGGGTCATACAATATATACAACAATATACAATCAATTGGAGGAGAAACAAGTGAAGTGGGCCAGGGGAGGGTCAATGAAACATTTTGGACAACATTTAGGCACTAGACGTACAATTAGACACTAGACGACAAAAACCATAGATAGTACATAAGAGTTGGGGTTGGTAGAGGTTGTCGGCGATATTTACAGCTATTTACAACAAAGCAACAGTATTTTATATTCCTAAACGCAAGTTGTCTCAGGGGTTTTCCTCAAGATGAATGAAAAACATTAGATATCTTCTTGTCACTCAATGAAATGAGCCATATTTAAATAAAGCTTGACAAAAGATCAGATCATTTAACGCCTACAATTGGCCTTATTTTTATACAAAACAGCCACTATAGTGGCGCCAACATTCAACTACCACCTCAATAGGTCATAGGTCGACGCGTTTCGAATCCTACATAGGTGTGTAGGATTCTCTTCAGGACCAAACAAACTCAATCTGTGGAAAACAAATGAATAAAAAACTCTGTCAGTGGAAACTAAAGAAAGACTCTCATCTCACATTCTACATCCATCCACTCTCAATATGTTACCTGTCACTCTTTTGACTGTGTTTTTAGGCGTGATGAAATACTGCAAGGAAAATGAAACACTATGTTTCAATATTGGGCGCATAAATTGAACGTTTTTTAGAAGCTCCGTAGCGATCGTATTGGTACTTACAGAGTAATAAGGTGAAACATCCCCTTTTAATACGTCTCCAATGGTTAGCTTTTT
>NW_028254031.1:0-197392 GCF_964263255.1 Lissotriton vulgaris
CTCATGGGAACAGTCCAGCCCGAACTGCCAAGCCATGTCTTCCCTGGACCGGAAACAAGCTTCCGAGGACCGGTTTCTGGCGTTCCAGCCGTCTTCAGCCCGGCTTGCTTGAATCCAGTGGCAAAGTGAGCAAGGGACTCACGTCTGAGCATACCCTGCCACACTTATGGCGGCCAAAAGCGGTACAAAAGGGGGTGGTGATGGACGGAGCATCTGAATCAATCAAACACTCACACCCAGTCAAAAGATCTGGGTTTAGTCCATCGCCGTTCTTTAGCCCACTCTGCCACCCAGTTCAGACATGGCTGTATGCAAATCAGTCTGACCCTGTGCCTCATGGGAACAGTCCAGCCTGAACTGCCAAGCCATGTCTTCCCTGGACCGGAAACAAGCTTCCGAGGACCGGTTTCTGGCATTTCAGCCGTCTTCAGCCCGGCTTGCTTGAATCCAGTGGCAAAGTGAGCAAAGGACTCACGTCTGAGCATACCCTGCCACACTTATGGCGGCCAAAAGCGGTACAAAAGGGGGTGGTGATGGACGGAGCATCTGAATCAATCAAACATTCCCACCCAGTCAAAAGATCTGGGTTTAATCCATCACCGTTTTTTAACCCACTCTGCCACCCCAGTTCAGACATGGCTATATGCAAATAAGTCTGACCCTATGCCTCATGGAAACAGTCCAGTCCAAACTGCCAAGCCATGTCTTCCCTGGACCGGAAACAAGCTTCCGAGGACCGGTTTCTGTCATTCCAGCCGTCTTCAGCCCGGCTTGCTTGAATCCAGTGGCAAATTGAGCAAGGGACTCACGTCTGAGCATACCCTGCCACACTTATGGCGGCCAAAAGCGGTACAAAAGGGGGTGGTGATGGACGGAGCATCTGAATCAATCAAACACTCAGACCCAGTCAAAAGATCTGGGTTTAATCCATCACCGTTCTTTTGCCCACTCTGCCACCCCAGTTCAGACATGTCTATATGCAAATAAGTCTGACCCTGTGCCTCATGGGAACAGTCCAGCCCAAACTGCCAAGCCATGTCTTCCCTGAACCGGAAACAAGCTTCCGAGGACCGGATTCTGGCATTCCAGCCGTCTTCAGTCCGGCTTGCTTGAATCCAGTGGCAAAGTGAGCAAGGGACTCACGTCTGAGCATACCCTGCCACACTTATGGCGGCCAAAAGTGGTACAAAAGGGGGTGGTGTTGGACGGAGCATCTGAATCAATCAAACACTCACACCCAGTCAAAAGATCTGGGTTTAATCCATCACCAATCTTTAGCCCACTTTGCCACCCCAGTTCAGACATGGCTATATGCAAATCAGTCTGACCCTGTGCCTCATGGGAACAGTCCAGCCCGAACTGCCAAGCCATGTCTTCCCTGGACCGGAAACAAGCTTCCGAGGACCGATTTCTGGCATTCCAGCCGTCTTCAGCCCGGCTTGCTTGAATCCAGTGGCAAAGTGAGCAAGGGACTCACGTCTGAGCATACCCTGCCACGCTTATAGCGGCCAAAAGCAGTACAAAAGGGGGTGGTGATGGACGGAGCATCTGAATCAATCAAACACTCCCACCCAGTCAAAAGATCTGGGTTTAATCCATCACCGTTCTTTAGCCCACTCTGCCACCCCAGTTCAGACATGGCTGTATGCAAATCAGTCTGACCCTGTGCCTCATGGGAACAGTCCAGCCCGAACTGCCAAGCCATGTCTTCCCTGGACCGGAAACAAGCTTCCGAGGACCGGTTTCTGGCATTCCAGCCGTCTTCAGCCCGGCTTGCTTGAATCCAGTGGCAAAGTGAGCAAGGGACTCACGTCTGAGCATACCCTGCCACGCTTATGGCGGCCAAAAGCGGTACAAAAGGGGGTGGTGATGGACGGAGCATCTGAATCAATCAAACACTCCCACCCAGTCAAAAGATCTGGGTTTAATCCATCACCGTTCTTTAGCCCACTCTGCCACCCCAGTTTAGACATGGCTATATGCAAATCAGTCTGACCCTGTGCCTCATGGGAACAGTCTAGCCCGAACTGCCAAGCCATGTCTTCCCTGGACCGGAAACAAGCTTCCGAGGACCGGTTTCTGGCATTCCAGCCGTCTTCAGCCCGGCTTGCTTGAATCCAGTGGCAAAGTGAGCAAGGGACTCAAGTCTGAGCATACCCTGCCACACTTATGGCGGCCAAAAGTGGTACAAAAGGGGGTGGTGATGGACGGAGCATCTGAATCAATCAAACACTCACACCCAGTCAAAAGATCTGGGTTTAGTCCATCACCGTTCTTTAGCCCACTCTGCCACCCAGTTCAGACATGGCTATATGCAAATCAGTCTGACCCTGTGCCTCATGGGAACAGTCCAGCCCGAACTGCCAAGCCATGTCTTCCCTGGACCGGAAACAAGCTTCCGAGGACCGGTTTCTGGCATTCCAGCCGTCTTCAGCCCGGCTTGCTTGAATCCAGTGGCAAAGTGAGCAAAGGACTCACGTCTGAGCATACCCTGCCACACTTATGGCGGCCAAAAGCGGTTCAAAAGGGGGTAGTGATGGACGGAGCATCTGAATCAATCAAACACTCACACCCAGTCAAAAGATCTGGGTTTAGTCCATCATCGTTCTTTAGCCCTCTCTGCCACCCCAGTTCAGGCATGGCTATATGCAAATCAGTCTGACCCTGTGCCTCATGGGAACAGTCCAGCCCGAACTGCCAAGCCATGTCTTCCCTGGACCGGAAACAAGCTTCCGAGGACCGGTTTCTGGCATTCCAGCCGTCTTCAGCCCGGCTTGCTTGAATCCAGTGGCAAAGTGAGCAAAGGACTCACGTCTGAGCATACCCTGCCACACTTATGGCGGCCAAAAGCGGTTCAAAAGGGGGTAGTGATGGACGGAGCATCTGAATCAATCAAACACTCCCACCCAGTCAAAAGATCTGGGTTTAATCCATCACCGTTCTTTAGGCCACTCTGCCACCCCAGTTCAGACATGGCTATGTGCAAATCAGTCTGACCCTGTGCCTCATGGGAACAGTCCAGCCTGAACTGCCAAGCCATGTTATGTTATGTTATATGCAATTTTTAAAGCGCTCGTACACCCGTGGGCTTCATGGCGCTGTCGGAAGGAAGAGATGATACATGTTGCTGTGAAAACTACTATAAATAGGCTTGCTCAAACAGCCAGGTCTTCAAGGCATGTCTAAACGTGAGCAGATCTCTACTATGTCTGAGTGGTAGAGGTAACGAATCCCAAAGGGTGGCAGCGAGGTGATGAAAGCAGCTGCCCCCTTGCCGTTTCCTTTTGAATCGAGACACCACCACTAGTGTTTTCTGGGCAGATCGGAGGTGTCATGTGGGGACATATTTTGTCACTAGGTTTTTAATAAAAATTGGTCCACAGTTGTTTAAGGCTCTGAAGGTTATACAGCAGGTTTTAAAAGCTATTCTCTGGGCCACAGGTAACCAGTGTAGCTCCTTCATGCCTGATTTAAGCCATGTCTTCCCTGGACCGCAAACAAGCTTCTGAGGACCGGTTTCTGGCATTCCAGCCGTCTTCAGGCCGGCTTGCTTGAATCCAGTGGCAAAATGAGCAAGGGACTCACGTCTGAGCATACCCTGCCACACTTATGGCGGCCAAAAGCGGTACAAAAGGGGGTGGTGATGGACGGAGCATCTGAATCAATCAAACACTCAGACCCAGTCAAAAGATCTGGGTTTAATCCATCACCGTTCTTTAGCCCACTCTGCCACCCCAGTTCAGACATGGCTATATGCAAATCAGTCTGACCCTGTGCCTCATGGGAACAGTCCAGCCCGAACTGCCAAGCCATGTCTTCCCTGAACCGGAAACAAGCTTCCGAGGACCGGATTCTGGCATTCCAGCCGTCTTCAGTCCGGCTTGCTTGAATCCAGTGGCAAAGTGAGCAAGGGACTCACGTCTGAGCATACCCTGCCACACTTATGGCGGCCAAAAGTGGTACAAAAGGGGGTGGTGATGGACGGAGCATCTGAATCAATCAAATACTCACACCCAGTCAAAAGATCTGGGTTTAATCCATCACCGATCTTTAGCCCACTCTGCCACCCCAGTTCAGACATGGCTATATGCAAATCAGTCTGACCCTGTGCCTCATGGGAACAGTCCAGCCCGAACTGCCAAGTCATGTCTTCCCTGGACCAGAAACAAGCTTCCGAGGACCGATTTCTGGCATTTCAGCCGTCTTCAGCCCGGCTTGCTTGAATCCAGTGGCAAAGTGAGCAAGGGACTCACGTCTGAGCATACCCTGCCACACTTATAGCGGCCAAAAGCGGTACAAAAGGGGGTGGTGATGGACGGAGCATCTGAATCAATCAAACACTCCCACCCAGTCAAAAGATCTGGGTTTAATCCATCACCGTTCTTTAGCCCACTCTGCCACCCCAGTTCAGACATGGCTATATGCAAATCAGTCTGACCCTGTGCCTCATGGGAACAGTCCAGCCCGAACTGCCAAGCCATGTCTTCCCTGGACCGGAAACAAGCTTCCGAGGACCGGTTTCTGGCATTCCAGCCGTCTTCAGCCCGGCTTGCTTGAATCCAGTGGCAAAGTGAGCAAGGGACTCACGTCTGAGCATACCCTGCCACACTTATGGCGGCCAAAAGCGGTACAAAAGGGGGTGGTGATGGACGGAGCATCTGAATCAATCAAACACTCCCACCCAGTCAAAAGATCTGGGTTTAATCCATCACCGTTCTTTAGCCCACTCTGCCACCCCAGTTTAGACATGGCTATATGCAAATCAGTCTGACCCTGTGCCTCATGGGAACAGTCTAGCCCGAACTGCCAAGCCATGTCTTCCCTGGACCGGAAACAAGCTTCCGAGGACCGGTTTCTGGCATTCCAGCCGTCTTCAGCCCGGCTTGCTTGAATCCAGTGGCAAAGTGAGCAAGGGACTCAAGTCTGAGCATACCCTGCCACACTTATGGCGGCCAAAAGTGGTACAAAAGGGGGTGGTGATGGACGGAGCATCTGAATCAATCAAACACTCACACCCAGTCAAAAGATCTGGGTTTAGTCCATCACCGTTCTTTAGCCCACTCTGCCACCCAGTTCAGACATGGCTATATGCAAATCAGTCTGAGCCTGTGCCTCATGGGAACAGTCCAGCCCGAACTGCCAAGCCATGTCTTCCCTGGACCGGAAACAAGCTTCCGAGGACCAGTTTCTGGCATTCCAGCCGTCTTCAGCCCGGCTTGCTTGAATCCAGTGGCGAAGTGAGCAAAGGACTCACGTCTGAGCATACCCTGCCACACTTATAGCGGCCAAAAGCGGTACAAAAGGGGGTGGTGATGGACGGAGCATCTGAATCAATCAAACACTCCCACCCAGTCAAAAGATCTGGGTTTAATCCATCACCGTTCTTTAGCCCACTCTGCCACCCCAGTTCAGACATGGCTATATGCAAATAAGTCTGACCCTGTGCCTCATGGGAACAGTCCAGCCCGAACTGCCAAGCCATGTCTTCCCTGGACCGGAAACAAGCTTCCGAGGACCGGTTTCTGGCATTCCAGCCGTCTTCAGCCCGGCTTGCTTGAATCCAGTGGCAAAGTGAGCAAGGGACTCACGTCTGAGCATACCCTGCCACACTTATGGCGGCCAAAAGCGGTACAAAAGGGGGTGGTGATGGACGGAGCATCTGAATCAATCAAACACTCACACCCAGTCAAAAGATCCGGGTTTAGTCCATCACCGTTCTTTAGCCCTCTCTGCCACCCCAGTTCAGGCATGGCTATATGCAAATCAGTCTGACCCTGTGCCTCATGGGAACAGTCTAGCCCGAACTGCCAAGCCATGTCTTCCCTGGACCGGAAACAAGCTTCCGAGGACTGGTTTCTGGCATTCCAGCCGTCTTCAGCCCGGCTTGCTTGAATCCATTGGCAAAGTGAGCAAAGGACTCACGTCTGAGCATACCCTGCCACACTTATGGCGGCCAAAAGCGGTACAAAAGGGGGTGGTGATGGACGGAGCATCTGAATCAATCAAACACTCCCACCCAGTCAAAAGATCTGGGTTTAATCCATCACCGTTCTTTAGGCCACTCTGCCACCCCAGTTCAGACATGGCTATATGCAAATCAGTCTGACCCTGTGCCTCATGGGAACAGTCCAGCCTGAACTGCCAAGCCATGTCTTCCCTGGACCGGAAACAAGCTTCCGAGGACCGGTTTCTGGCATTCCAGCCGTCTTCAGCCCGGCTTGCTTGAATCCAGTGGCAAAGTGAGCAAGGGACTCACGTCTGAGCATACCCTGCCACACTTATGGCGGCCAAAAGCGGTACAAAAGGGGGTGGTGATGGACGGAGCATCTGAATCAATCAAACACTCCCACCCAGTCAAAAGATCTGGGTTTAATCCATCACCGTTCTTTAGCCCACTCTGCCACCCCAGTTTAGACATGGCTATATGCAAATCAGTCTGACCATGTGCCTCATGGGAACAGTCTAGCCCGAACTGCCAAGCCATGTCTTCCCTGGACCGGAAACAAGCTTCCGAGGACCGGTTTCTGGCATTCCAGCCGTCTTCAGCCCGGCTTGCTTGAATCCAGTGGCAAAGTGAGCAAGGGACTCAAGTCTGAGCATACCCTGCCACACTTATGGCGGCCAAAAGTGGTACAAAAGGGGGTGGTGATGGACGGAGTATCTGAATCAATCAAACACTCACACCCAGTCAAAAGATCTGGGTTTAGTCCATCACCGTTCTTTAGCCCACTCTGCCACCCAGTTCAGACATGGCTATATGCAAATCAGTCTGACCCTGTGCCTCATGGGAACAGTCCAGCCCGAACTGCCAAGCCATGTCTTCCCTGGACCGGAAACAAGCTTCCGAGGACCAGTTTCTGGCATTCCAGCCGTCTTCAGCCCGGCTTGCTTGAATCCAGTGGCAAAGTGAGCAAAGGACTCACGTCTGAGCATACCCTGCCACACTTATAGCGGCCAAAAGCGGTACAAAAGGGGGTGGTGATGGACGGAGCATCTGAATCAATCAAACACTCCCACCCAGTCAAAAGATCTGGGTTTAATCCATCACCGTTCTTTAGCCCACTCTGCCACCCCAGTTCAGACATGGCTATATGCAAATAGGTCTGACCCTGTGCCTCATGGGAACAGTCCAGCCCGAACTGCCAAGCCATGTCTTCCCTGGACCGGAAACAAGCTTCCGAGGACCGGTTTCTGGCATTCCAGCCGTCTTCAGCCCGGCTTGCTTGAATCCAGTGGCAAAGTGAGCAAGGGACTCACGTCTGAGCATACCCTGCCACACTTATGGCGGCCAAAAGCGGTACAAAAGGGGGTGGTGATGGACAGAGCATCTGAATCAATCAAACACTCCCACCCAGTCAAAAGATCTGGGATTAATCCATCACCGTTCTTTAGGCCACTCTGCCACCCCAGTTCAGACATGGCTATATGCAAATCAGTCTAACCGTGTGCCTCATGGGAACAGTCCAGCCCGAACTGCCAAGCCATGTCTTCCCTGGACCGGAAACAAGCTTCCGAGGACCGGTTTCTGGCGTTCCAGCCGTCTTCAGCCCGGCTTTCTTGAATCCAGTGGCAAAGTGAGCAAGGGACTCACGTCTGAGCATACCCTGCCACACTTATGGTGGCCAAAAGCGGTACAAAAGGGGGTGGTGATGGACGGAGCATCTGAATCAATCAAACACTCACACCCAGTCAAAAGATCTGGGTTTAGTCCATCACCGTTCTTTAGCCCACTCTGCCACCCCAGTTCAGACATGGCTATATGCAAATCAGTCTGACCCTGTGCCTCATGGGAACAGTCCAGCCCGAACTGCCAAGCCATGTCTTCCCTGGACCGGAAACAAGCTTCCGAGGACTGGTTTCTGGCATTCCAGCCATCTTCAGCCCGGCTTGCTTGAATCCATTGGCAAAGTGAGCAAAGGACTCACGTCTGAGCATACCCTGCCACACTTATGGCGGCCAAAAGCGGTACAAAAGGGGGTGGTGATGGACGGAGCATCTGAATCAATCAAACACTCCCACCCAGTCAAAAGATCTGGTTTTAATCCATCACCGTTCTTTAGGCCACTCTGCCACCCCAGTTCAGACATGGCTATATGGAAATCAGTCTGACCCTGTGCCTCATGGGAACAGTCCAGCCCGAACTGCCAAGCCATGTTATGTTATATGCAATTTTTAAAGCGCTCGTACGCCCGTGGGCTTCATGGCGCTGTCGGGAGGAAGAGATGATACATGTTGCTGTGAAAACTACTATAAATAGGCTTGCTCAAACAGCCAGGTCTTCAAGGCATGTCTAAACGTGAGCAGATCTTTACTATGTCTGAGTGGTAGAGGTAACGAATTCCAAAGGGTGGCAGCGATGTGATGAAAGCAGCTGCCCCCTTGTCGTTTCCTTTTGAATTGAGACACCACCACTAGTGTTTTCTGGGCAGATCGGAGGTGTCGTGTGGGGACATATTTTGCCACTAGGTTTTTAATAAAAATTGGTCCACAGTTGTTTAAGGCTCTGACGTTTATACAGCAGGTTTTAAAAGCTATCCTCTGGGCCACAGGTAGCCAGTGTAGCTCCTTCATGCCTGATTTAAGCCATGTCTTCCCTGGACCGCAAACAAGCTTCTGAGGACCGGTTTCTGGCATTCCAGCTGTCTTCAGGCCGGCTTGCTTGAATCCAGTGGCAAAGTGAGCAAGGGACTCACGTCTGAGCATACCCTGCCACACTTATGGCGGCCAAAAGCGGTACAAAAGGGGGTGGTGATGGACGGAGCATCTGAATCAATCAAACACTCAGACCCAGTCAAAAGATCTGGGTTTAATCCATCACCGTTCTTTAGCCCACTCTGCCACCCCAGTTCAGACATGGCTATATGCAAATCAGTCTGACCCTGTGCCTCATGGGAACAGTCCAGCCCGAACTGCCAAGCTATGTCTTCCCTGAACGGGAAACAAGCTTCCGAGGACCGGATTCTGGCATTCCAGCCGTCTTCAGTCCGGCTTGCTTGAATCCAGTGGCAAAGTGAGCAAGGGACTCACGTCTGAGCATACCCTGCCACACTTATGGCGGCCAAAAGTGGTACAAAAGGGGGTGGTGATGGACGGAGCATCTTAATCAATCAAACACTCACACCCAGTCAAAAGATCTGGGTTTAATCCATCACCGTTCTTTAGCCCACTATGCCACCCCAGTTCATACATGGCTATATGCAAATCAGTCTGACCCTGTGCCTCATGGGAACAGTCCAGCCCGAACTGCCAAGCCATGTCTTCCCTGGACCGTAAACAAGCTTCTGAGGACCGGTTTCTGGCATTCCAGCCGTCTTCAGCCCGGCTTGCTTGAATCCAGTGGCAAAGTGAGCAAGGGACTCACGTCTGAGCATACCCTGCCACACTTATGGCGGCCAGAAGCGGTACAAAAGGGGGTGGTGATGGACGGAGCATCTGAATCAATCAAACACTCCCACCCAGTCAAAAGATCTGGGTTTAGTCCATCACCGTTCTGTAGGCCACTCTGCCACCCCAGTTCAGACATGGCTATATGCAAATCAGTCTGACCCTGTGCCTCATGGGAACAGTCCAGCCCGAACTGCCAAGCCATGTTATGTTATGTTATGTTACATGCAATTTTTAAAGCGCTTGTACGCCCGTGGGCTTCATGGCGCTGTCGGGAGGAAGAGATGATACATGTTGCTGTGAAAACTACTATAAATAGGCTTGCTCAAACAGCCAGGTCTTCAAGGCATGTCTAAACGTGAGCAGATCTTTACTATGTCTGAGTGGTAGAGGTAACGAATTCCAAAGGGTGGCAGCGAGGTTATGAAAGCAGCTGCCCCCTTGTAGTTTCCTTTTGAATCGAGACACCACTACTAGTGTTTTCTGGGCAGATCGGAGGTTTCGTGTGGGGACATATTTTGTCACTAGGTTTTTAATAAAAATTTGTCCACAGTTATTTAAGGCTCTGAAGGTTATACAGCAGGTTTTAAAAGCTATTCTCTGGGCCACAGGTAACCAGTGTAGCTCCTTCATGCCTGATTTATGCCATGAAGTAGTGTGGCTCATGGTTAGAGGCGGCAGACCCGAGAGCAGAAGACGGCCCGGGACCAGGGTTCGATTCCCGGCGCGGCAGGTTTCTGGACCAGGGTCAGCGGACTCGATAATTCTCTCGCCTCGGTGCCCACTCTGATCAGCGATCACACTCGGCAACTCTGGGCATTAGCTTGCCTCACCTTCACTAACGGCCCCACCAGACCGCCGGGGATGCCTGGTCTCACCCTGGAGATACCCATTAAGGGACCATCTCTCAGGGAAGCCAGGAAGGGTTTCGCAGCGGTCGAAGCGCCTTGGGACCCTCTGGGTAAGTAGTGCGCTATATAAAGGCCTAAACATTTACATACATTTACATTACATTTACATCTGGACCGCAAACAAGCTTCTGAGGACCGGTTTCTGGCATTCCAGCCGTCTTCAGGCCGGCTTGCTTGAATCCAGTGGCAAAGTGATCAAGGGACTCACGTCTGAGCATACCCTGCCACACTTATGGCGGCCAAAAGCGGTACAAAAGGGGGTGGTGATGGACGGAGCATCTGAATCAATCAAACACTCAGACCCAGTCAAAAGATCTGGGTTTAATCCATCACCGTTCTTTAGCCCACTCTGCCACCCCAGTTCAGACATGGCTATATGCAAATCAGTCTGACCCTGTGCCTCATGGGAACAGTCCAGCCCGAACGGCCAAGCTATGTCTTCCCTGAACCGGAAACAAGCTTCCGAGGACCGGATTCTGGCATTCCAGCCGTCTTCAGTCCGGCTTGCTTGAATCCAGTGGCAAAGTGAGCAAGGGACTCACGTCTGAGCATACCCTGCCACACTTATGGCAGCCAAAAGTGGTACAAAAGGGGGTGGTGATGGACGGAGCATCTGAATCAATCAAACACTCGCACCCAGTCAAAAGATCTGGGTTTAATCCATCACCGTTCTTTAGCCCACTATGCCACCCCAGTTCATACATGGCTATATGCAAATCAGTCTGACCCTGTGCCTCATGGGAACAGTCCAGCCCGAACTGCCAAGCTATGTCTTCCCTGAACCGGAAACAAGCTTCCGAGGACCAGATTCTGGCATTCCAGCCGTCTTCAGTCCGGCTTGCTTGAATCAAGTGGCAAAGTGAGCAAGGGACTCACGTCTGAGCATACCCTGCCACACTTATGGCGGCCAAAAGTGGTACAAAAGGGGGTGGTGATGGACGGAGCATCTGAATCAATCAAACACTCACACCCAGTCAAAAGATCTGGGTTTAATCCATCACCGTTCTTTAGCCCACTATGCCACCCCAGTTCAGACATGGCTATATGCAAATCAGTCTGACCCTGTGCCTCATGGAAACAGTCCAGCCCGAACTGCCAAGCCATGTCTTCCCTGGACCGTAAACAAGCTTCAGAGGACCGGTTTCTGGCATTCCAGCCGTCTTCAGCCCGGCTTGCTTGAATCCAGTGGCAAAGTGAGCAAGGGACTCACGTCTGAGCATACCCTGCGACACTTATGGTGGCCAAAAGCGGTACAAAAGGGGGTGGTGATGGACGGAGCATCTGAATCAATCAAACACTCACACCCAGTCAAAAGATCTGGGTTTAGTCCATCTCCGTTCTTTAGCCCACTCTGCCACCCCAGTTCAGACATGGCTATATGCAAATCAGTCTGACCCTGTGCCTCATGGGAACAGTCCAGCCCGAACTGCCAAGCCATGTCTTCCCTGGACCGGAAACAAGCTTCCGAGGACCGGTTTCTGGCATTCCAGCCGTCTTCAGCCCGGCTTGCTTGAATCCAGTGGCAAAGTGATCAAGGGACTCACGTCTGAGCATACCCTGCCACACTTATGGCGGCCAAAAGCGGTACAAAAGGGGGTGGTGATGGACGGAGCATCTGAATCAATCAAACACTCACACCCAGTCAAAAGATCTGGGTTTAGTCCATCACCGTTCTTTAGCCCACTCTGCCACCCCAGTTCAGACATGGCTATATGCAAATCAGTCTGACCCTGTGCCTCATGGGAACAGTCCAGCCCGAACTGCCAAGCCATGTCTTCCCTGGACTGGAAACAAGCTTCTGAGGACTGGTTTCTGGTATTCCAGCCATCTTCAGCCCGGCTTGCTTGAATCCATTGGCAAAGTGAGCAAAGGACTCACGTCTGAGCATACCCTGCCACACTTATGGCGGCCAAAAGCAGTACAAAAGGGGGTGGTGATGGACGGAGCATCTGAATCAATCAAACACTCCCACCCAGTCAAAAGATCTGGGTTTAATCCATCACCGTTAAGTCAGATGGTCCTACGTGCAGCGTCCACGCGCTGCGGCCGCGCCGAAGGTCCGCGCCAAGCCCGCGCCCAGCGCCAGACCCCTTGGTCCCCGCAAACCCCATCCCTCCCGCATCACATACAATGCAGCTACCCTCTCAGCCCTTAATCCCGGCTGATCACCAAACTGCTACCAAGCCGAATCTGGACGCACCCATGGACCATTCGCCTGCCACTCTTGCAAGTACAACTGCACTAAGAAACCCACCACACCCTCAGATTCCAAACCGCTCTCCGACCCCAACCATCTGAAGTGCATCCTGCTCAACACTCGCTCGGTCCACAGTAACGCCATCGAACTATGGAACCTACTTGACACCACTGCGCCGGACATCGCCTTTCTCACAGAAACCTGGATGAACACATCTTCAGCACCCGACATCGCCATAGCCATTCCAGACGGCTACAAGATCATCCGAAAAGATCGCACCACCAAACAAACAGGAGGAGGCATCGCCATCGTCCATAAGAACACCATCCGAATCTCTACCAGCTCCGACGATAACCTCGCTACCGCAAACACCTCCACTTCCAGATCCACACCGACCCGAAGTCCACACTCAGAGGCACCCTCATCTACAGACCACCAGGACCCCACGCACAATTCTGCGAAGGCATCACTGAATTCGTCACCCCTCACGCCCTCCCTTCCGAGGACTACATCCTGCTAGGAGAAATCAACTTCCACCTAGAAAAGAACAATGACAGCAACACCATCACCCTTCTGGACAACCTCGCCAATCTCGGACTCAAACAACTTGTCAACACCCCCACTCACAACGCAGGGCACATGCTCGACCCAATCTTCACCTCCAGCAAGCATATCTCCTTCGACCACACCACAGCCCACCAATGGACAGACCACAGCTGCGTTCACTTCAGCTACAAAAAGACTACAACACACAACCTCCCTCAACCAATTCCGCGCAGAAACTGGAACAAAATTACTACCGACCAACTCTTCACATCACTGCAACAAAACCTCCCTGCAAAATCATCGGACCCAAACCTTGCAGCAACCAACCTCACACAATGGATCACCCACAGCGCTGATGAATTAGCACCCTTGAAAAAACAGCAATCCAAACAAATCAACAATAAAGCCCCTTGGTTTAATGAGGACCTCAAAAACTCCAAGAAGAACTGCCGCACCCTCGAGAAAGCCTGGAAAAAAGACCGAACCTCTGACAACCAGGCAGCCTTCAAGAACGCCATCCGCAAACACCACCAACTGATCCGATCCACCAAGAAATCAGCACTCAAAGACCGACTCAACAACAACGCCAAAAACAGCAAGGAACTATTCAACATTGTCAAAGAATTCACCAACCCCCCCGCCGGCACAAACGATATCACCCCCTCCCAAGACCTCTGCGACTCCTTAGCCTCATTCTTCCACAACAAAATCGCAGACATACATAACAGCTTCCCAAATGAGACCGGAATCCAAGCCCCACTACCCTCACCTGAACTTAAACACCCCCCTAACAAGCTCTGCGCCTGGAACCCAATCTCCACTGAAGAAACCATCCGTCTGATGAACTCCATCCACTCAGGATCACCAACCGACCCATGTCCCCACCACATTTTCAACAAAGCAGACTCCGTTATCGCACCCCATCTCCGAGATGTCATCAACTGCTCCCTAAACGCTGCCACCTTCCCAGAAAACTGGAAACACGCCGAACTCAGCGCCCTCCTGAAGAAACCCACAGCAGACCCCACCGAACTCAAGAATTACCGCCCCATCTCACTCCTTCCTTTCCCTGCCAAAGTCATCGAGAAAGCCATCAACAATCAGCTCGCCGCCTTCCTCGAATCCAACAAATCCCTCGACCCTTCACAATCCGGCTTCCGAGCCAAACACAGCACGGAGACCGCCCTCATTGCAGCAACTGACGACATTCGGACACTACTGGACAATGGAGAAACAACCGCACTCATCCTACTTGACCTCTCCGCAGCATTCGACACAGTCTGCCATACCACCCTTATCAAACGCCTTAGCAACGTCAGGATACAAGGTAAAGCACTAGACTGGATAGTCTCGTTCCTCGCCGGAAGAACTCAGAGAGTCCACCTCCCCCCCTTCAGATCAGAGGCCACCGAAGTCATCTGTGGTGTACCACAAGGATCTTCACTCAGCCCCACCTCTTCAACGTACACATGAGTCCCCTCGCATCCATCGCACGCAAACACAACCTCAACATCATCTCCTAAGCAGATGACACACAGCTCATCCTCTCCCTCACCAACGATCCCAGTACCGCCAAAACCAACCTACACGAAGGAATGAAAGAAGTAGCCGAATGGATGAAAGACAGCCGTCTAAAACTGAACTCGGACAAAACTGAAGTCCTCATCTTAGGCTCATCCCCCTCCGCCTGGGACGATTCTTGGTGGCCACCGGCCCTGGGAATTGCACCCACACCTGCTGACCACGCACGCAACCTGGGTTTCATCCTAGACTCCTCCCTCTCAATGACCAGACATGTCAACGCCGTCACCTCATCTTGCTTCAACATCCTACGCATGCTTAAAAAAGTCTTCCGCTGGATCCCCACTGAAACAAGAAAAACGGTCACCCACGCACTGGTTACCAGCCGACTGGACTACGGAAACCCTCTACGCCGGAACCACCGCCAAACTCCAGAAAAAACTCCAACGCATCCAAAACGCCTCAGCCAGACTTATACTGGACCTCCCCGCCGAGCTCACATCTCCGGGCACCTGAAAGACCTCCACTGGCTTCCTGTCAACAAGAGAATAACATTCCGCCTCCTTACCCACGCACACAAAGCCCTCTACGACCTAGGACCCGACTGCCTCAACACACGCCTGTCCTTTTACACCCCCCCCCTGCCAACTGCGATACTCCACACAAGCCCTCGCCGCAATCCCACGCATCCATAAATCCACCATGGGAGGAAGATCCTTCTCCTACTTAGCGGCCAAAACCTGGAACTCTCTCCCCACCCATCTCCGCCTTACCCAGAACCACCTCACCTTCAGAAAACAACTAAAAACGTGGATATTCGACAAATAAACTTCCCCTTCCCCCAAGCGCCTTGAGACCCTCTGGGTATATAGGGCGCTATACAAATTCCAAACTTGAACTTGAACTTAGGCCACTGCCACCCCAGTTCAGACATGGCTATATGCAAATCAGTCTGACCCTGTGCCTCATGGGAACAGTCTAGCCCGAACTGCCAAGCCATGTTATGTTATGTTATGTTATGTTATATGCAATTTTTAAAGCGCTCGTACGCCCGTGGGCTTCATGGCGCTGTCGGTAGGAAGAGATGATACATGTTGCTGTGAAAACTACTATAAATAGGCTTGCTCAAACAGCCAGGTCTTCAAGGCATGTCTAAACGTGAGCCGATCTTTACTATGTCTGAGTGGTAGAGGTAACGAATTCCAAAGGGTGGCAGCGAGGTGATGAAAGCAGCTGCCCCCTTGTCGTTTCCTTTAGAATCGAGACACCACCACTAGTGTTTTCTGGGCAGATCGGAGGTGTCGTGTGGGGACATATTTTGTCACTAGGTTTTTAATAAAAATTGGTCCACAGTTGTTTAAGGCTCTGAAGGTTATACAGCAGGTTTTTAAAGCTATTCTCTGGGCCACAGGTAACCAGTGTATCTCCTTCATGCCTGATTTAAGCCATGTCTTCCCTGGACCGCAAACAAGCTTCTGAGGACCGGTTTCTGGCATTCCAGCCGTCTTCCGGCCGGCTTGCTTGAATCCAGTGGCAAAGTGAGCAAGGGACTCACGTCTGAGCATACCCTGCCACACTTATGGCGGCCAAAAGCGGTACAAAAGGGGGTGGTGATGGACGGAGCATCTGAATCAATCAAACACTCAGACCCAGTCAAAAGATCTGGGTTTAATCCATCACCGTTCTTTAGCCCACTCTGCCACCCCAGTTCAGACATGGCTATATGCAAATCAGTCTGACCCTGTGCCTCATGGGAACAGTCCAGCCCGAACTGCCAAGCTATGTCTTCCCTGAACCGGAAACAAGCTTCCGAGGACCGGATTCTGGAATTCCAGCCGTCTTCAGTCCGGCTTGCTTGAATCCAGTGGCAAAGTGAGCAATCGACTCACGTCTGAGCATACCCTGCCACACTTATGGCGGCCAAAAGTGGTACAAAAGGGGGTGGTGATGGACGGAGCATCTGAATCAATCAAACACTAACACCCAGTCAAAAGATCTGGGTTTAGTCCATCACCGTTCTTTAGCCCACTCTGCCACCCCAGTTCAGACATGGCTATATGCAAATCAGTCTGACCCTGTGCCTCATGGGAACAGTCCAGCCCGAACTGCCAAGCCATGTCTTTCTCGGACCGGAAACAAGCTTCCGAGGACCGGTTTCTGGCATTCCAGCCGTCTTCAGCCCGGCTTGCTTGAATCCAGTGGCAAAGTGAGCAAAGGACTCACGTCTGAGCATACCCTGTCACACTTATGGCGGCCAAAAGCGGTACAAAAGGGGGTGGTGATGGACGGAGCATCTGAATCAATCAAACACTCACACCCAGTCAAAAGATCTGGGTTTAATCCAGCACCGTTCTTTAGCCCACTCTGCCACCCCAGTTCAGACATGGCTATATGCAAATCAGTCTGACCCTGTGCCTCATGGGAACAGTCCAGCCCGAACTGCCAAGCCATGTCTTCCCTGGACCGGAAACAAGCTTCTGAGGACCGGTTTCTGGCATTCCAGCCGTCTTCAGCCCGGCTTGCTTGAATCCAGTGGCAAAGTGAGCAAGGGACTCACCGTTGAGCATACCCTGCCACACTTATGGCGGTCAAAAGCGGTACAAAAGGGGGTGGTGATGGACGGAGGATCTGAATCAATCAAACACTCACACCCAGTCAAAAGTTTTGGGTTTAATCCATCACCGTTCTTTAGTCCACTCTGCCACCCCAGTTCAGACATGGCTATATGCAAATCAGGCTGACCCCAGAGGTGTGGGCAGGAAAATGAACAATCCTTTCTCTGTGTTCCCTCTAACCCAGGTCTGGGGGTAGCTCTTATCCCTCTGGAATTGGAGGCTGCCTGACTAAGGGAACACAGAAGTAAGTATGGGCGAAATTTGCGGATTCCCGTTCTGTGAATTCGCGCGAAATCTAATTCGCAATCCGCAAAATACGCAAATTCATGCGAATTTGAGGATTTTTGTTTCTCTGCATGTTCGCGGGGTTTTTTGCGTGTTCGCGGGGCTTTTTGCGTGTTCGCGGGCTGCTTGCATGGCGAAGTTATCCATGCGGTCGTGTATGGGCACAGCACCCTCTGGTTCACCACTGCCACCCTCTGGTTCATCACTGCCACCCTCTGGTTCACCACTGCCACCCTCTGGTTCACCACTGCCACCCTCTGGTTCACCCCTGCCACCCTCTGGTTCACCCCTGCCACCCTCTGGTTCACCCCTGCCACCCTCTGGTTCACCCCTGCCACTCTCTGGTTCACCGCTGCCACCATCTGGTTCAGCACTGTCACCCTCTGGTTCACCACTGCCACACTCTGGTTCACGACTGCCACCCTCTGGTTCATCACAGTACCTCTGGTTCACCACTGCTACCCTCTGGTTAACCACTGTCACCCTCTGGTTCAGCACTGCCACCCTCTGGTTCACCACTGCCACCCTCTGGTTCACCCCTGCCACCCTCTGGTTCACCACTGCCACCCTCTGGTTCATCACAGCACCCTCTGGTTCACCCCTGCCACCCCCTGGTTCAGCACTGTCACCCTCTGGTTCACCACTGCGGCCCTCTGGTTCACGACTGCCACCCTCTGGTTCATCACAGCACCTCTGTTTCACCACTGCCACCCTCTGGTTAACCACTGCCACCCTCTGGTTCAGCACTGCCACCCTCTGGTTCAGCACTGCCATCCTCTGGTTCACCACTGCCGCTCTCTGGTTCACCCATGCCACCCTCTGGTTCACCCATGCCACCCTCTGGTTCACCACTGCCACCCTCTGGTTCACCCTTGCCACCATCTGGTTCATCACTGCCACCCTCTGGGTCACCCCTGCCACCCTCTGGTTCACCCCTGCCACCCTCTGGTTCACCCCTGCCACCCTCTGGTTCACCCCTGCCACCCTCTGGTTCAGCACTACCACCCTCTGGTTCAGCACTACCACCCTCTGGTTCAGCACTACCACCCTCTGGTTCAGCACTGTCACCCTCTGGTTCACCCCTGCCACCCTCTGGTTCACCACTGTCACCCTCTGGTTCACCACTGTCACCCTCTGGTTCATCACTGCCACCCTCTGGTTCATCACAGCACCCTCTGGTTCACCCCTGCCACCCCCTGGTTCAGCACTGTCACCCTCTGGTTCACCACTGCGGCCCTCTGGTTCACGACTGCCACCCTCTGGTTCATCACAGCACCTCTGTTTCACCACTGCCACCCTCTGGTTAACCACTGCCACCCTCTGGTTCAGCACTGCCACCCTCTGGTTCAGCACTGCCATCCTCTGGTTCACCACTGCCGCTCTCTGGTTCACCCATGCCACCCTCTGGTTCACCCATGCCACCCTCTGGTTCACCACTGCCACCCTCTGGTTCACCCTTGCCACCATCTGGTTCATCACTGCCACCCTCTGGGTCACCCCTGCCACCCTCTGGTTCACCCCTGCCACCCTCTGGTTCACCCCTGCCACCCTCTGGTTCACCCCTGCCACCCTCTGGTTCAGCACTACCACCCTCTGGTTCAGCACTACCACCCTCTGGTTCAGCACTGTCACCCTCTGGTTCACCCCTGCCACCCTCTGGTTCACCACTGTCACCCTCTGGTTCATCACTGTCACCCTCCGGTTCATCACTGCCACCCTCTGGTTCACCACTGCCACCCTCTACCGAGACCTTTTGTGACCCAGCGGCAGCACAAAAGATGCGCCATGATGCTGGGTATTAACAACGTGACGATTCTGAGAGATGCGTCAAGTTGTAAAGCCCTGCTCCATCAGGAGGCGTTCCGGCGCAGGGGAGGGCGTTCCTGCGCAGGAACGCCTCCTAAAAGTGGCTGAGTGAAATCTACACTACACTCAGTCACTTTTAGGCCGTTGTGTCAAAACCTTGTGCCTGCTTGAAGCAGGCGCAAGGCTTGATGCAGCATTGTGGAGATAGGGCCCCCCAGAGCATTGCTGGAGCTGCGTCACAAGCGCGGCGCAGCTCCAGCAATGTGGTGCTTTTACGGCACAGATACGTGACGCATCTGTGCTGTTTTTGCCACATGATGCGCCTCATTGTAAATGCGGCGCACCATGGGTGGCGGAGCTGCGGCGCACAATAACTGGTGCATCCCTGGGGATGCATCAGTTATTGTAAATCTGCCCCTATACATTTAGCCAACGAGGGAGCACTTACTGATTAGACAGTAGAAAGTACTCCAGTTGAGTAGAGGTATTGCACAAAAAGGAGTCATCTTCGTGGACAAACACGCAGGGCAGGATTCATTCTGCCCCCTGTTAGACTCATTTTTGATGCCCTTCTGCCCTCTGTTAGACTTGTTTTTCCCTTGTTTTGTGCCTTTCTGCCCCGTTAGACTCTTTTTTTGTGCCCTTCTGCCCGCTGTTAGACTCGTTTTTCCCTTGTTTTTCTGCCCTTTTGTCCTCTGTTAGACTGCTTATTTGTGCCCTTCTGGCGTCTGTTAGACTCGTTTTTCCCTTGTTTTTCTGCCCTTCTGCCCTTTGTTAGACTGCTTGTTGTGCCTTTCTGCCCTCTGCATCACCACATCATCACATAGCGCTACCCCAGCATCACTCAGCACCACCACATATCACTCAGCACCACCACATTATCACTCAGCGCCACCACAGCACCACTCAGCACCACCACAGCATCACTCAGCACCACCACAGCACCTCTCAGCACCACTCAGTGCCACCACAGCATAACTCAGCACCACCACAGCATCACTCAGCACTGCCACATTATCACTCAGCACCACCACAGCACCACTCAGCCCCACCACAGCATCACTCAGCACCACCACAGCACCACTCAGCACCACCACAGCACACAGCACCACACAGTACCACCACAGCACCACCACAGCACCACTCAGCACCACTCAGCACCACCACTCAGCGCCACCACAGCACCACTCAGCACCACCACAGCACCAATCAGCACCACCACAGAACCACTCAGCGCCACCACAGCATCACTCAGCACCACCACAGCATCACTCAGCACCACCACATTATCACTCAGCACCACAACAGCACCACTCAGCACCACCACAGCATCTCTCAGCACCACCACAGCACCACTCAGCACCACCACAGCATCACTCAGCACCACCACATTATCACTCAGCACCACCACAGCACCACTCAGCACCACCACAGCATCTCTCAGCACCACCACAGGACCACCACAGCCTCACCCCAGCATCAATCTGCATAACCATTCAACAACAACTGATTCAAATATGTTCTCTCAATGTTTCAAACTTTATTACAAATGTCACAAAAAGATGTTAATATTTCACTTCTGCTCTTGGATTTTCGTCACAATAAAATACACTGAACATAATCTTCACAAAAGTTATTTACAAAAGTTTAAGCTATTGCCATTATAAATTAAAATCACTTTTATTTAAGTATTAATTATTTTAAAAAATTAAAAGCCATTGTAATTTGTAATATCAATACAGCTAAGTCACGTAAATACAAAACATGTTGCATTACAAATGCTATAGGTGTCACATTTGCGAAAGTTATAACTATTGGTATTGTAAATGACAAAGCTATTAATTTAGCTATTTTCAAAACCAACACATAAATAAAAAAAATTGTCATTTACAAGACCAATAGCTCAAACTTTCCTAATGCGAGCCCTATTGCATTGCAAATGCTTGTTTTTATATCTGGCAGTGCTTCCTGTTGAGGTTTAATTTTCGTGACAGGCGCCTCATTGCCTACTTGTAACTATTCTCTGACCCTGCTTCAAGGGTCAGAGCAGGGTCAGAGAATAGTTGCAAGTAGGCAAGGAGGCGCCAGGAAGCACTTACAGGCTTACAGCAGCAGGTGCCCAAGTTGAAGTTAATTTCTTTGTAACCCTTTGTAAAAGGTTACAAAAAATTAGCTTCAACTTTTGCACCTGCTGCTGTAACCCTGTAAGTGCTTGGCTGAAAATTCTCCCCGCTGATTCGCAGATTTTACCGTGAATTTCGCGAGATTCGCTGAAAATCCGCAAATTCCACGAGCGGAACAAATTTTCAGCCCATGCTTACACAGAAGTGCCATGCCAAGGTGTCAGCTGACTTTTGTCTGTGGTAGGGTAAGACTCTTGGAAGTGAACTTAGTTCCTGGACAAACCTCAGATAGTCATTCTGCCAAAGGAACAGAAACACCAACCCACACCAAAGGCCTTTGTCCTGCTCAGGGAGAAAATTTCACACTTCATCACGGAGGCTATTCAACTTCCAGGTGAAAGCTGGAACTCATGCTCATAGGCCTTCAGAGGCTTAAGGTGGTTAAAAGATAGCTTTCTAAAAGTAGCCTTTCCGTATAATTGTTAAAAATTGATTCTACCATTAAATCAGATTTGAAATAACTACTAAAGGGCCTTTAAATTAGATTTCTAGCTGTGTCATAACTGACGTTAGCATTATTAAATGTAATAATGTAATTCAGTGTCTTCCTGTGGGGCGTGGCCACGGAGGCCAAAATGGCGGACATGGATTAGATGAGCTCTGCGGCGCGATCCCATAATCTGCATTTTTATCCTCAACCCGACGGCCATCGACTCCACTGATTGACCACAGAAGCTGTCATCGGAGCTGGGAACCAGCTGCAGCATGAGCGACCTCCGTGGGGCCCATGGATAGGTAGCTCTCAACAGCAGCCCGCTCTGAAGCCACGTGGCCATTGGTATCCGCGGAAACACACAGCCTTGTTAGACTGTTGCCGGACGGGGCTCTCTTCATCCCACCTCACAACTCCCTGCTCTGCACTCTCCCCTTGTTCGTCCAGAGAAGAAAACTTGCTGTATATTGGTCAGGGTCCCAAGGCCTCTGAAGCAGCGACTGCCACGGTGTAGCAAATAAAGTTCTTGAATCCAGTAAGTATAAATAGGTTTGATTTATTGTAGGTTAATAAAAGTTAAGTAACAATAAAATGATCTATAGATGTAATAATAAAAACCCTACCAGGAGCAGTTCTTCTCTCGCTCAGCCTGCCTGCCATCAACTGCCTCTACTCAGAGCAGTCAGGTACCAAACATTCTACGGTGTCATAAACATTCTACCAGATGCAGTGGCTAAGCAAAGGGGAAATCTATGCAAGGGAAATGCAACAAATAAGCAAGATGTAACACACGGCCTGAGACATTCGCCCCCTGTGGTAATTATCAACAAGTGGGGAACACCCCACATGGGTAGCATACATCTCTCTGGACCAGCAAGACCTTTCATCACGTGTCTGGGTGTGGGGCTAATGCAATTGTTTGATTCACCTGGTCTGCGCTTGGGTTGACAGTAGGTCTGGAGGCCTGTATTACGGGACAGCACAAACTGTAGGTCCTACATGACGCATTCTGGCCAAACGGCCCACATTACATAGACTCCAAATGGAACCTCTGCTTACACGATATTTCTTCACTGGGGCTCCCTTCTGGTGCACACCATCTGCAGGGGTGTACTAGTGTCTTTTACTGACCACTGTGGACTACACAGATGGACCGCTCCGAGGTGCCTGACCGGTGCCTGACAGGGACCTGACTGCCCTCAATCAAATATTGCGGGAGCCTTAACCTGATGACGTTGGCTGGAGGCCGCCGCTGTTTCTACCTTCCCTATAGGGCACAATACCAGACTGTTTCCAGGACCTGTTGTGGCCTACATACCTGTTTCTCCCCTGACACCATCTGCCGCTCTGGGCTTCTCTTGCTGTGGGGTGTCGCTGCCTGAGCTGGCACCTGCAAGCCAGCCTAAATCCGGAATATGCCACTGAACCCTTAAGCAAAGCTGAAACCACAGATGCAAAGATGTAACTCCTCCGATCCGGTGCCCAGCTCGTACACTCATGACCACTGATGCCGCTGTTGGGTGTTCAGCAGCCTGCAGAATCCAATCTTGCCTCAGTTCTAGGTAAACTTGATGTGGTGCTTGCAGGAATAGATCCCTGGAAAATAAAATAGATGCTCTAGCTATAGATCTCACACTATTGAGAGGTTATCATCGGAAACTCTAACACAGCGCTCACTTAAAGGAACAATCACGGGCAACTATCCAACCTCCAAGACCTGGCTTTTCGATCAGTAATTTATGACAATTTTCATTATGAGCCTCCTGGGAAAACTAGGGATTATTTAGCGCCGAGACGCCTACGGGTATTCGTTCGCGCTTAACAAATTGTACAAATAAATAAATAAATAAACACAGCACATGCAGTCCCACCTGCGTACACTATGCTAGGAGGTACGCACCCAATTGCAACATCTCATTCTGAGAAAGTATTTATGATGCCTACTTGTGGTTCTAAAATAAACAACTATATATTTTTATGTACAAAACAATTGGCCTAGAGTTCAGTTCTCGAGTGTGTGAGACCATTTGCTGACTGAGTGTGTACATCAGATGCTTTACACTGTCCTCTGGTACTGCCTCACTACTCGACCAAGCTACCACTTTAGAAGTTATATGTAACTTTAGCCTCTGCCATACCTCTGGGGACTGTGGACTCTGTGCACACTGCACCTTACTTTGGTCCAGTATATACAGAGCCACTTTCTTACAATGGGCGCCTTGCAGGTCCTTTCTGCCAGGGACTCCTTTTAGAGACAACAGTCTAAAGGCAGCTCTAAGCCACTTGCCCAGAATCTGCCTAATCCTACTAAAGGCAGCAACAGGGCTATCACCAGCAGGGTTGTAGGGGTTTCACAAGAGGCTCCTTTATGGGGGATAAGCTCTAAGGGCAGAGGCACCCCATTAAGGAGGCTTACCCTATATCCCCCACCACACAAGACCTGTCGGTGGAAGTTTGCAGCGTTTTCTTCCCTGCAAGGAGATCTCCCCTGACCAGTGACTCTTGCCCGTACTGGAGCACGGTTACTGCCTAGAGCTCGTTGCCACCCCACCAAACATTCCTCTTCTCACCTACACCCTGAGACCGACACACCTTACACTGCAACACTAGGAGGTTCAGGCGCTCCTGTCCTAAGGAGCCATTGAGCTAGTGCCCATGACCAACAGGGCAAAGGCGCCTACTCCATATACTTCCCCATTCCCAAAAAGGACAGAACTCTCTGGCCAATCCTCGCCCTCCACCCTCTCCATAGATCAATCCTGCCAGAATACTTTCACGTGTGCAAGGTGAGTTCATGGCCATTCTTGATCTGAAGGACACCTACTTCCACATCTAGATTCATCCATCTCATCTTTGCCACCTCCACTTCACAGTTAGTGGCCAGCACTTCCAGTACTACCCTTCGGAGTCACTACTGCCTGAGAGTCTTTACCAAACATTTAGCGTTAGTATGTGCTCACCTCCGAAGTAAGAGAAATCACATATTCCCCTACCTAGATGACTGGCTGATCAAGAACGCAAGCAGACAAAAATGCCTGACTCACACTCGAATCCCTCCTACGAAGTCTAGGTTTCATGGTGCATGCCAGCACGCTTCACTCTCTGCCGCTATGGAACAGCAAAAACCTTTTGCAAGGTGGTCGATATGCAGACCCAATTCTGCAGGTGACCATCACAATGAACACATCGCTAGCTGGCTTGGGGGCCCATCGCAACAATATGAGAGTCCAATGTCTTTGTTCAATGTGTTTGGCCACCTCATTGCAGGCGTCTACACATCAACCACTTGGAACTGTTAGCCATTTATCTAGCACTCCAGCTTTTCTCCAACAGATCCAAGACAAGGTAGTTGTGGTTTATACACACTACACAGCCGTGTTCTACCTTCATAAACAAGGAGACACATTCGCACCCCACCTGTCATCCCTAGCACAACAGATTTACAGTTGCACCATCTACCATTCACCTCCTGGCACAATGCCTTCCGGAGTGGACAACAATTTTGCAGGCCTGCTCAGGAGGACTCAGCAACAAGCCCACAAGTGGAAACTGCACCCGCAAGTCCTGCTTCATTACTTCCACAGGGGGAGCTCCCCAGACAAAGACCTTTTTACCTCCGCAGAAAATGCGTAATGCTAAAACTTCGCCAACAGGTTTCTAAACACCCAGTCCAAGGGCAGTGCTCTGTGGATGAACTGGCAACGGATCTTTGCCTACGCTTATCCTCATCTCCTCCTATTCTGTTTGGTGAGGAAGACAACCATGATTCTGAACCCTGCTAGAGATATCCATTGTTCCACCTGAGTAGCTCCTCAACAGGCCAAACCTACTTCCTCAAGACCAAGGCAAAGTCCGGTACCAAAACTCCAGGCACCTCAATCTAGTGATTTGACTCCTGAGGTCCTAGAGTTCGGTTACCTTGGTCTGCTCCTGGAGGGCATGAACATTCTCAGAGAGGCTCGTAGCCCACCACACACTTGCTGCACTGCAAAGTGGAAGTGTTTTGTGCACTACTGTATACCAAACAACATCAATCTGTCAACCCCTCCAGTGACATTATTTGTAACTCCCTACATCTTCAAAGAACAGATTTGGGTTGCACATCCATCAGGCTGCATCTAGCTGCCATTGCTAATATATGCAGAACAGAAAGTATTCTCTCCTCTTCAAAATCCCTGCAATGAAAGCATTCGTGGAGGGCCTTATGTATGTTATTTTATTGCAGGTGCTCTCTTGTCCTGGTTTGGAACCTTAAAATTGTCCTTACTAAACTTCCGGGACTCCCTTTCGAGACACTGCATCCTTGCCCCATTCAGTTCCTGTCCTGGAAGATTGCCTTCCTCATATCAATCGCGTCACTTAGGTGTGTCAGTGAGTTGCAGGCTCTCATTCTTTAATAATCTTTTTTCCAACTCCATAAAGACAAAGTGGTTCTTAGAAGCAATCGTAAGGTTTTGTCCAAAGTGGTCTTCCCTTCCCACCTTAATTTGTCTATATTATTCCCAGTGTTTTCCCTCAACCTGACTCTGTCGCTGAAAGGGCTCTCCACACACTTGACGTTAAGCGTGCTCTTTTGTATTACACAGTCAGGACCAAATCGCTGTTTGTATGTTTTTGCCAGCCTGATAATTCCATCCCATGTCAAAGGCAGTAATTGGCAGACCTGCTATACTGACACTAAAAGCGCCCTACCTTCCCGACCCAGGCCACACTCCACTCGCAAACAGGGAGCTACCATGGCGCTCTTGGGCAGTATACCCTTTGCTGATATTGTGGAGCTGCTCTGTGGTCCACTCCGCACATATTTGCAAAACACTGTGGACGTTCAGGCAAAGTAGCAGGCTTGCGTTGGTCAAGCTGTCCTCAAGACATTGTTTCAGACCTTTGCACCAAGCACTGTCTAGCCACCGCTTAAGGGTGTACTGCTGTACAGTCTTTGCGCAGCATGTGTTTCTACAGCCACTCATGCAATGAATAGAATATGTGCTTAGCCAGTAAGCATCTGTTCGATGCTTGTAGTGCTTTAGATTCACATGTGCCCGCCCACCTTCCCGGAAGCCAGTGGATGCTGCAGATATCTTTTAATTTTAATGTCTTTCTTTTCTACTTGCATGGTCACTTAACTTCTATACTCACTACTCCATACATACTCTCACCTGCTGGGCGAAAAGTAAATTAACAATGGAGTTAGTGACATGTCGGTGAGTGGCGCATTTACCGCCAGAGGAGTTACTGAAACCTCAGGACTCAAAAGCTTTCATCGAAGAAAAACAACTTGCAACATCTGACCCAAACACTAAATGGCAGGAGTATGTCCAGCATGGGAATCTACAGCACTACATGCCAAGGACAGGTGCTTACAGGGTACGTTGCATTTTTCCTTCTGTATGTTACCCATATTTAAAAATACAGATAGGAAACATGATGGTTTTCTGTCCATATTTATGTATAAAAATGAGTTCAAACTGAAAATCGGGAGCCCTAGTTATAATTATAATACGCAGTGATTAGGTTTATGCCTCTCTGGGATATTCACATATACCTGTATTCTTTTTTATAATCAGCAGTTATTGGCATCATGACTCTGCAATATTCACACATGCAAACACGCACGCATACACACACACTTTGATCTGTTTTATAATCAGCAGTTAGTGGGTTTAAGACTGCAATATTCACACACACAAGCATACACACACACACTTAGCTCTGTTTTATATTCAGCAGTTAAGGGTGTTAATGACTGCGATATTCGCACATTGATTTGTTTTATAGTCTGCAGAATAGGGGTTTATGACTGTGATAGTCACCCACAAACACACACACTTTAATCTGTTTTATAATCATCAGTGATAAGCAGGAGTGCTCGTGTGTATGCGTCTGTGGGATGTTCGCCTACTTGTAGAACAATTGTGTAACCAGCACATAGAAGGGTTTCTGTCGCATGATGAGCAGTTGTGGTGTTCATGCTTAACTGGAATACTTGCCTACGCTTAGAACTGTTTTCTCATTTCAGAGCTTGTAGTCGACAGTGGAGGTGCAACGGCTGGTGTTAATGCTGATGAAGAGACGCAGGCCAATGCTGTCCAGGCCTATCGAAGACGAGAACGCTGGAGCAGTCCTTCAGGTGCAGACATTGTGCTATTTAGAATTGATTCAATAATCTGTGCAGAAGACAATTTAGAAGTCTTTTAAATCTTGTATAGTGAGCGAGAGCCAAGGTGTTCAATTGGACTACCCTTTTTAGCTCATACTTTTTTAAGGTGACTGGTTCTGATTCTCACACTTCAGCCTTTAGGAACGACCCGCTTGTTAGTACCAGTGCTACAATATATGAGAGGTTTAGTTAAGTGACAGAGGAGCTAGGGGCCAGTTTATAATTCCAACAGATAGCAGGTAGGTTTACAATTGGAGACATGTTCCAGTCTCCTGGATGTGGCATCAGTGGTTTGTGCAGATGTGTTGTGTGTGCACCCTGATAGTTCAGAGCGCTGCAATATGAAAGCAATTGGTGGATAATGTTTCTGTTTAAAAGCAGGCTTTACAACTCTTTATAATCTGCCTAGGTGCTTAGGGGCTGTACTAGATCGAGGTGTCCAATGTTGGTCTGCCTAGGCCAGACCTAACCCAAATTTGAAAATCCTAATGAGGATATTAGGGAAATCTGGAATGGATTTAGCCCTCGCGGATCAGTGCTGCTCACCCCTCCTTCAGCTATAGGTGAAGGTCGCTGCTACAAAGAAGCAGTTGACACGTTCTAGTTCGAAGAGATGATTTCCTGCTTTCTCCATCCTCACATGGATACTTCTGCAGTGTGGTAAATATTTGATTTACCGTCTTAATTTCTATGCAGGTAAGTACTTAAACAAAAATAACTCAATCGGAAAGAAAGAGGCAGAGTCCGTGGTGTTAGAGTTCTTAGGGGTTTTATTCCTTAAAAAGGAATGGTCATGGTACCAGATCGGATATCGGGTTCCTGCCACCACTGGGGTGCAGGAAGGGATAGAGCAATATTTTATTGACAATACATAGCTTATATACTTAAATCATATAATGAATACCAATACAGTAGGCGTAACAGCTGGGAGAAACAAGATAAGAGCACACACGTGGTAGTGATACGTAATTAGAAGGCGTGAACTAGGCGTGAACATAGAGGCGTGTGCTAGAAACGTCATATGTAAGTGTCACGAGTAGGTGGGTACAAAGCAGAATTTGGCAATGTCAGCAGAAATCTGAGGCCTGGATGCGCGCGCAGCTGCATGACGTGTGATTGACGTGAAACTGGAGGGTGCAGGGGACTTGACATTTACACTGGCGGAAAGAGACAGAAGTCTGGCATGTCAGATCAACTCGTACCTCTATCATATCTGGTATCTGATGTTTAGGAACCATATTATCTAGAAGGAAAAGGTCTCTGGGGCAGAAGCTATTCTATACTGACTGTGAGTGCGTGTATAAGCGTCTAAGTGTCTGCATGAGATGCGAGGGGGCATGGGCCTACCATAGTAACAGAGGCTATGAATTACTTGCACGGAGACAGTGAGGCCGGGCCCTTTGCTCTGCAGCTGGGGGGATGTTTACTTAAACTAGTAGGTAGGAATGCATTTTCGAGGAGCGGAACAGATAATTCGAAGGTTGAATTCAGTCTTGGCAGGCAGCAGGCTGAGCTAAGCGCCGTTAGCCGCACAGGGAGTAAGGCAGAGGTCACGGGTACAGAGGCAGCCCCGGCTGAGGCGTTCAGAGTCAGAAGGCAGAAAAAGGCTCGATGGCAGAATTCAGGGCCTACTTCGCCAGAGCTGAAAAACGTGTAAAGTACACCACAAAAAGACGTTGGCATGGCATACTTAGGAACGGAATATTCAACCCATTCAGGGTGGGTCTGAAAGAGGACATGTTAACGTTGGATGCAAATGTATTTGCGTCTTCATAGCTGGCACAGGAGGGAAGTTACATGCACTTTAAGCTCGTACATGGAGACGGTGGGGTACACGTTAGGGAACATTTCTTGACCATAAAATTTATATTTCCTCATTCCCTCCTTGTTCCCTACGGACCCTTCATGATATATCGATCCTCATGAATCGATCAGTCTGTTCTTGTAACATCATTTGCTCTTCCTTCTTATTTTCGCGTTTTGAGTGAAAACTGGAATGTGCAATGCACGATGTGGCGCACAGACCACAAATCGCTGGCCCACACTGTAGGCACAGGCAGCAACTGAATACTATGACAAGGGCAATGCCTAGGAAGGATAGGATCTTCCATCCCCAAGCGGTCAACGTTGTCCAGAACCAACCGGACCAAGTCCAGGTGCCTGGATTCTGATGTATCAAACTTGCAATTTTATGAAGACGTGTAATAGCTTGGTATACCGTTGGCGCGTTTTCTGGAATGAAAACACAGCAACTTGACCCGATGACCTTACAAGCTCCGCCTCTATCTGCCAAGATGACGTCAATAACAAGACGATTCTGAAGAACAACAACCCGCATGGCGGACTGCTCCTCTGTTAAGTTGCCTAGAGCGGAGGTAGTTTCATTCACTACTGCTTCAAGTGTTCTAGTTAATCTACGTATTAGTTTACTATTTTGGACGGGGCCTGTGAAGAAAAAGAATCCTTTATTGAAATCTGTGTATTGCTCCCATGCCGTTTCAGTATAGTCGACAATCGGGAGATCTCTTCGGAGTCTATTCTTTACTAGATTTGTATTTCTGTGATAATCAGGAGGGGCTAGAAAAACAGGTGGCAGAAGGAATGCAATGTAACAGGTACCATCCCAATCTAGAGGTAAGCGTATGTATGCAGTATGGCCACAAACAAAATAGGAATGACGAGTAGCTCTAAAGGAAGACTTGCCTTGATCACTGAATTCGACCACAGTAGTACATTTACTATGACCTAAGTGTACTGAACCCTTCTTTCTGACACATAAATCACCAGTGACTGGTAATACTGACATAGCAGGGAGAACTGGTGCAGCTTCGGATTCGACAGTAAGAATCATAAGGTTAATTGTATAATTACCTAATCCATATACTTCATTTTCTAGATCAGTTCCTATTCTAATGGGGAGTCCCTTCTTGTCAGGGTAACAGGCATTGAGCAGAACTAGGTTCAGGTTTCCCCAAATCCAATTTCCCTCGAAAACAGCAATATCAGGATTTAAAGAATTAATTAATCTAAACCATGCACCACAGGAGCCATTGTGAGTGAACGGGTACGGAAAGAGAGGCAGAACTCCCTTGTATTTCTGATAGGGAGGGAGTCGGCCACATATCCAACAGTTTGTAGCATTGTTAGTCTGATGGGAGTGATGTAACATACTAATGAATGTATTGTTGCGCAGCGCAAGTCTGTAAGATAGTTCATGAGGAGGTAATTCACTAAAAGAATGTTCGGCAGTGACATTGAAATGAAATGAAATGAAATGAAAATTGCACTTGTATAGCGCTATCTACCCGGAGGCCTCGTAGCGCTTATGACTGAAAGCTTACTTAACGCAGGCTCGGGCAGATCAGCAGGGTTTAGCATACAAGTGGGTTTTCAGAGCTTTCCTGAAGGCGAGATGATTAGTGGTTTCTCGCAGGGGTAAAGGAAGAGTGTTCCAAAGCTTAGCCGCAGTGTGTGAGAAAGAGCGGCCTCCCCAACGGGCTTTCTTGATTCTTGATTGTAGAGAGGTGTGGCTCACTGGTTAGAGGCGGCAGACCCGAGTGCAGAGAACGGCCCGGGACCAGGGTTCGATTCCCGACGCGGCATGGTCTTGGACCAGGATCAGCGGACTGATAATTCTCGCATCGGTGCCCACTCCGACCAGGGAGCACACTCGGCAACTCTGGGCATTAGCTTGCCTCATCTCTACAACGGCCCCCACAGACGCCAGGGATGCCTGGTTTCACCCTGGAGACACCCAAATGGGACCATCTCACAGGGAAAACCAGGACGGGTTCCCCAGCAGTCTACAGCGCCGGGACACTCGGGTAGAGTAACTGTGCGCTATACAAGTACCCCACATTTACATTTACATCTAGTCAAGGTAGCCAATTGGAGGGTCCCGGATCGTAGGGCGCGGGGTGGAACATAGGGAGTGACCATGGGCTGTAAGATTGCAGGGCCTTAGCGAAAAAAGGCTTTGTGTAGAATACACATGGCCTTGAATTGAACTCTGGCCGCTATGGGGAGCCAGTGAAGTTCCCTTAGGGCATTCCTTGCTGACTGCCAGCGAGGGAGATTGTAGAGCAGCCGGGCCACACTGTTTTGGGCGACTTGGAGCTTCTGGGTGACAAAGGATGGGGCTCCCATATAGAGGGCGTTCCCATAGTCCAGGCGAGATAGTACGAGGGCCTGGACCAGGATCCTCCTTGCTTGAAATGGAAGCAGAGGGAGCACTTTCCGCAGCATCCTCATCAATCCAAAACATGTAGCGGATGTTTTTATGGCTTGGGCTGAGAAGTTCAAGGCCGTGTCAAGCCAGATCCCCAGGCTTTTTATTTGGGGCTTGGGGGCAGGAGGTGGACCCAAACATGGTGGCCAGATGGATGCAAAGACAGAGGGCGAAGGATTACCCAATAGCATGACATCTGTCTTCTCCCCATTTAGTTTTAAACAGGAAGATTGCATCCATCTGGCAACAGCCTCTAGACAGGGGCCTAAGGTGTTGGACGATCCCTCCGAGTGGTCTAACGAGACCACCAGTTGGGTATCGTCTGCGTAGGTGACAATACGCACACCGAAGGGTTGGACTATCCTGTCTAGGGGTTCCATGTAGGTGTTAAACAGGGTGGGGCTCAGGGATGAGCCCTGGGGAACCCCACACCTGAGTGGGTGTTTAGGTGACACCACCTCGCCCTCGAAGACCTGGAAAAAGCGGTCAGCCAGGAAGGAAGTCAGCCATTCCAGGGCCGCGCCCGACACGCCCATGTCCGCCAGACGTTGTAATAGCGTGACATGGTTTACCGTGTCGAACGCGGCGCTGAGGTCTAATAAGATAATGGCGACTTTTCCTCCCCGGTCTAACACTGCTCTTGCCTCCTCTGTTACTGCCAGAAGGGCGGTTTCAGTCCCATGTAGAGGGCGAAACCCTGTTTGGGAGGCACGTAGAAGGCTATTTGATTCCAAATAGCTCATCAAGGTGTTATTTACGTGCCTCTCCAGCAGTTTGCTTAGCCAGGGAAGCAAGGAGACAGGACGGTAGTTCGCCAAATTGGACTGGTCAAGATTGGGCTTCTTCAACAAAGCCCTCACCATCGCACTTTGTAAGCAGATTGTTCACGCTTGAAGATAGGGTAGTATATGGGAAGCAATATACTGGCAACAATAATCAGAAGACTTAGAAAAAACATAATCAATAATGTCACTATACAGTGACTGCGGAGTGATTTACAATATGTACGTTTCTTGAGTTGTCTCTCTCTCTCTCTATCTCGATCTAGGGGATACATGTCAGAAACTATTTAACCGATTCACCTAGGGGAGGACTTAAACAATTAAACTGTCTGACTTGCTAGATCGAAGTTTTGTTCGATACTCTTCTTGGGGAGTTTTCTCTCTTTTTGCAACTTTGAAGTCTTTAGTATCGAGGCAGTCCTTTGAGGGGGTGGACGAGTCAGTTTCTGGCAACAGTTCATTACATTTTTTTAATATGACTCGTGTGGATCCACCCCTTTCGGCCTTCCACTTTGATTGCGGTCCTTGTGGTAAGAAGGACGATCTTCGGCTCCTTCCAGCGGGGCTCCAGCGGGCTTTTCCTGTCGAAGTTGCGAATTAACACCGTATCCCCGGGACGGACATCGTGTGGCTTTACATCAGTGTTGTCGGGAAAGGCTGCAGCAACCTGTGAACGACATTATTGGAGTGCAGACATCAAGGAGGCAAGGTAATCTGTCAGCATGTTACAATCAACATCAGTTATTTTCTTAGGCATGGGCGTCCCCCACATATTCGGTGGTCGGCCAAAGACCACTTCATACGGGGATAGTCCTGATCTCGAATGGGGGACCATTCTCATATAGAACAGTGCAACGGGCAGGGCGACTATCCAGTCGACCCCTTTCTCTTTACATATTTTAGCAAGGCGCGTTTTCAGTGTCTGGTTATGCCTTTCTACAAGGCCAGCGGCCTTGGGATGTCGGACACAATGGAATCTCCACTGATATCCTAGCAGGAGGGAAACCTGTTTCATGAGCTCGGATGAGAATGGCTGTCCGTTATCTGAGTACACGATACGAGGCAAGCCGTACCGTGGGAAGAATTCTCGAACCAGCTGCCTGGCAGTGGTCGGAGCAGTGTAATCTGGGACTGGATATGCTTCGGTCCAACGGGAAAGTGCACAAACAACTACGAGGACGTACTTGAATCCTCAACAACGGTCCATCTGGATATAATCCATCTGGAGGACTTCAAAAGGGTGATCGGGAGGATGGAATCCACCTTGCTCTACAGGGACGCTTTTACCTGGATTGAACTGACAACAGATCATGCAAGTACGCACTTTCTGTTTTGCTGCTGCTCGTAAGTGTTTGTTGTACCAGAGATTCTGTAAACTGTCTAACATAGCTTTTTCTCCTAGATGTGCTGGACTATGTGCTGTATTTATTATGACTTGAACCATAGAGTCGGGGAGAAACCATGTAGATTTTCCCTTCGTCATCCAACCTTGATCTGTCTGAATCCCTCCTAGTTCAGTCCATTTCTTTATTTCATCTGGAGTAGCATGTGTCTGAATATCGATTACATCTAGTGTCGGATCCCTAACTGCCATACAATGTGTCGGTACTATGATCTTTGTCACGTCAGTTGTCTGGGTGTGAGTCAATGCTGTATGTTTTGCTGTTTGGTCTGCCAGGTCGTTACCCTGGGAAACAGAATCTGTAACTTTAGTATGTGCTTTACACTTCATGATGGATATGCCTGAAGGCAGATGTATTGCTTCTAACAGTGCTTGAATGAGGGGACCGTGTTGGATCTTGGCACCGTGAGAGGTCAAAAACCCTCGTTCTTGCCATAACACTCCGAAGTCGTGTACGACTCCGAAAGCATAACGTGAATCTGTGTATATGTTAACATTTCTGTTCTTGGCTAGTATACAGGCTCGGGTCAGAGCGATGAGCTCCGCTGCTTGAGCAGACAGTGTATCAATACGATATGTTTCTTTAACTTCAGTTTCAGTGGTCACTGCATACGCGGCCACTAGTTCTCCTGTGTTTGTTCTCATACATGAACCATCCACATAAAGTGTCAGGTCTGGATTTGTCAGTGGAACATCTGTTAAGTCTCGTCGGGGCTTTGTTACTGCATTAATGATCTCTATACAATCATGCGGGGCTGAATTAGTCATACTCGAAGGTAACAATGTTGCGGGATTCAGAATGCTGCAGCGTCTGATTTCTATGTGTGGCTGGAATAGTGTGGCTGGAATAGTGTCAATTCATAACCTGTCAATCGTGCTATAGTCAAGTGTTGAGTCTGGGTTCGGTTTAGAAGAACCTCTACAGAATGTGGAACTTGTACTGTTAATTGATGTCCTAAAACAATTGAGTCGCTCTGTCTGATTGCTAGGGCTGTTGCTGCTACTGACTTTAAGCACGCAGGGAGTGCCTGGGCTACTGAATCCAATGTACTTGAAAAATAAGCGCAAGGCTTATGTGATCCCGCTTGAACTTGAGTGAGGACAGACAACGCTGTACCATCACGTTCTGTAACAAAAAGTGTAAAAGGTTTGCTGTAACACGGTGTCGCTAAAACTGGTGCTTGGCATAAAGCTTTCTTTAATTCCTCAAAGGCCTGTGTATGTTCCTGAGTCCAAGGAAGGACAGTCGAAGTCGCTGCCTCCTGTGTTGTCAACTGAATGAGTGGTTTAGCTAGAAATGCATACTGAGGAATCCATTGTCTGCAGTACGAGGTGAGGCCTATAAAGGCCCGCACTTCCTTTTGTGTCTGGGGTTGTGGCATATTTACAATTAACTGGATACGGTCAGGAGTGAGCTGTCTCCCCACTTTGGACAGCAAGTGACCCAAGTACACAACTTGCTGAACACAGAATTGTAGCTTCGAAGGAGACACCTTGTGTCCCTTGTCGGCCAGAAAATGTAAAACTGTCAGGGATGCTTGTTCACATTCGGGCTCACTTCGTGCGGTGATCAGCAGATCATCGACGTATTGCAGTAAGGCGGTGTTAACTGGCATTTGAATACAATCAAGTTGTCTTTTCAGTGCTTGACTATAGATGCTGGGGCTTTCTGTGAATCCTTGAGGTGCGCGTGAAAATTTGAAACTTCGTCCATTTAAACTGAATCCGAAGAGGTATTGGCTCTCTGGATCAATGGGCACACTGAAGAAGGCGTTCTTGAGGTCAATTACAGTAAAGAACGTTGCTTCTGAGTCAATAGCCGTCAATAGGGAAGAGATGTCAGGAACCACAGGGTACTGTGGAACGATGCATTTATTCAGTTCTCGTAAATCAATCACCAGCCGATATACTGGTGGTGCATTGGAATCAGTACGTTTAAGAATCGGAATGATAGGGGAATTACAGATATTGGAGTCGGTCTCTACGACCACTCCTTGGGCAATGAGCTCTTCAATGATTTCCAGTAAAGCCACTACAGCATCGGGTGGTAACTTGTATTGTCTTATTCTCGGTAAAACAACTCCTTGTTTGAGTGTAACACGGTATGGTGTGATGTGCATGCAACCTACATCGGTCGGGCCTTGTGCCCACAGGTGTTCTGGTACATTTTTCAATCTGACATCAAACTCTCGTAATACATAGTGACCCTTAAAGTCACGCAGGAAAAGTCTAACTCCTTCCGGAGAACAACATATCACAGCTCCTAGAGCCTTCAATGTTTTGATACCTAACAGATTTTCTGGACATGATTTCGTAAGTAACAAGTCTGTAACACGTGATAATGGACCCACAGCCAGGGGGACGGGTTTCGATACCTCATTTACAATAGGCTGTCCTGAAAAACCAAGGGAAACATTCTGTAAGCCTGAGAGGGGTGCCCCTGGGACTTCATTATGGCTGATGGTTGTGCGGCTTGCCCCTGTGTCAATTAAAAACTTTCTGTCTTTTCCCAATACTTGACTGTGTACATAAGGACCCTCTTGATCTACAGGAACCTCAATGAGAGGCAAGCCAACCTCCCTCTCTAGGCTGTTTCATGTGTATCGTTGATAATCGGGATAATCAGATTGGGCATACTGGCACATCTGCCGTGAAACTTGCTGCGTCGCGGCTATGGGCTGTGGCTGTGGCTGTGATACCGTTGCGTTTTGTCCTGTATGTGGTGGGGCATGCATAGGTTGTGCATTCTGTGAAGTCTGTTGCTGGCCCTGGTCTTGTCTAGGCGGATGCGGTCTTTCCTTAGTTTTACCTGTTGCTATATTGTGTTTCAGGACTGGGCATTCATGTATGTAGTGACCTGGCTGCTTGCAATAATTGCATGTCCCTTTAACGGGAGCTGCTGCATTTCCTGTCTGGGCCGTACCCTTTCTCTGGCCGTCGGCTGGAACCGACTGGGCCACTAACATTTTCATTTTTGTGTCTTTCATGCGTCTCTGTTCATGATCCTGTTCTTCTCTGATTCTGTTCTGATGGTACTGTAACATCTGTAACATCTGGGATGGCGTATTTGCTTGCCATGTACTCTCAACCTTATATACACGGTTCTTAACTGATGTCAAGGAATTCTCGACTAATTTCGTTACAAAAAGATGCGGGTACGACTCGCTACCTGGTTTTAGGCCACTATTAATAATGAAACATTTCTCGAATCTTGAATAGAAGTCACTAGTATCTTCATCGTGTTTCTGTTTACAGGCTGAGATTGCGTCCCAGTCTTCCTTTTTAGTGGTCAGTAATCTTGGTAGAACCTGTACTATCAAACCTGGTAATGCTTTAGCTTTCTCCCCAAGGCCTAGCCCTGGAGTACGAAGTTTTTCCTCGTCTTCTATTTCTGTCCATATAATCTTTTTGTCTCCCACCTCCCATTCTCTTTCCTTGAGTTTCTCGTAGATGCCGGTGGGCAACAATACCTTTAACAATTTCATAACATCAGTATATGTGTAATCTCCCATCAGTAACATGTCTTTAAGTTCTCTGTGAAAACCTGCAGGGTCTTTATCGTGACAGGGCACTAGTTTCTTCATCTCCAATAGTTCTAACTTGGTCAGAGGTGTGTATACATACACACGTTTCAAGGTATTATCGGCACCCATAACTGGATGTACTTCTCGTAATGGGTTCTGCCTTTCAAAACGCTCCATATGAAACATTTTTCTGTCTGGGGGCGGAGCGGAAACATATTGTGGGCCTAAGAAAGTGTTGTATCTGTGCCGTTGTTCTAGAATTATTTGGATTAACTTGGTACTTAGGCCTCTCCATCTATCCATGAGTAGTGCTTCTAATGTATCGTGTAAGGGACCTGGATCAGAATGTTTATTTCTGTATAACGTGAGGAGGTGCTGAATCATATATATACCTGCTAATTTCTGCTCGTCTGGGGATAGGTTCAGAAATGTCTGCGCTACTGTGTCATCATTGTATATATTAGCATTGTCAGCCCATAGTACTGCTGACCGGGCTAGTTCTTGTTCATCCATAGAATTGAGTACATGGTACCCCATTCGTTCTCGAAGCATTTTATCAGTGTCTTGAAACAGATATTCAGGAGAATTCGGTTTTGATATGCCAGAGAGAAAAACTCTCTTGCTTTCTGGACGAATGCCTTTCCTAAGGTAAGTTCCCTTACCTACATACGCTATCGTATTGGTAGTTGTTTCTGGTTCTTCAGGTCCTTCCTCCTCCTCGGAGGAGGCATTTTCTTTTTCTTTTTCGTGTATTTCTATTACTGTTTTCCTTATTTTCTTGTACATACTAGCTATACAATTCACTTTATCATGTTTTCCTTCGGCTATATTTTGACCCCACTTGTTTAGTGCTTCCATTTCATCCTGGTCTGTCTCAGGCCTGTCTCGGTCTCTTATTAAGCAATTTATGAAAAAACGTAATATATATGCTTGAGTGTCAACTTTCTGATGTGCCAGGGCCTCCTTAATACTTTCAGGATTTTCCACAGTCTGGACAAAATGATATATTCTATCTAGGTGATCAGTCATCCCTGAGAATAACACTAGATAATCTGTAGCTTGTCGCAAGCGTAGTGATGCTATCAACATTCTATCGTCTTTGCCGGGTACTGGATCGTATCTGCAAACTGGAAGGGGTTCTTTGAGTATGTCGAGACGGGGTGATTGGAATGTAGGGTGCTTCTGCATGTCCCTAAGGTGTAATCTGTGTGTTGCTGGCGGGGTCTGGAAACCCCCGGTCGCACCTCCTGAGGCGGAGGCTTGGGCATTTTCCCTCTGTGGAGTCTGTATGTGTACTTGAACTTGTCTCTTAATAGGATCAGGCAAAAACGGATTTGGTATCTTAACCTTAGGTGTGGGAAGTGGTGGGGGTGGAGGGACAGGCTGTCGGACGGGGGAACTTTGTTGCGGTAATGGCGGGATATGGTCTTGAGGTGGGTTGCCATCTCCGTCACCGTCAGTAGGCGGGGCGCGTGAATTGGTGTAAGCGGGTGCTACATCATCTAGATAGGAATTCAGAAATATGTCTTTAGTAGTCCTGTGATTTACTTTAGTTGGAACCAATGGTGGCGGCAGATCTTTCGGTATGTCTGAAGTGGCTTCAGGCGAACCCTCGGCCACTAAGTACATGCCATTTACAAGATTGTTTCGTGCGCGGTCTACTTGTTCTGCTTTTACTCGGATTCCTTCATTAACTAATTCATTTTCTCGGACTTTATCCGACGCCTCTCTAAGTCTGTCTTCTTTTCGTAGTTCTTTCTCGGCTCGTTTATGTGATTCTTTACGCCATAATTCTATGGCATCTTTCTGTGATTGTCTGGCTTTCTTTCTCCATAGTGCTTCTTCTACTTTCAGGATGCACTCAGCATCCCACGTTCCTGTAACGGGCCATCTGTGTTTTTCTTCTAGGTGCTTAGTATAATCGGCCCATAAATCTAGATACAGTATGGCGTCTATGCCATGCTTATGGTACATGAAATTTCCAGGCGTGTCCCTAGGGGGGATAGGAATTTCTTCCTCTAGTATCCCTTTCCTAGTTCCTATCTGCTTTAACTTATTGAAAAACTGCATCTTGTTTACTTAGTACTGTATATTCAATCCTTGCTACTTAACTCTGAACACAACTAGTTACACAAAAACACAATAATGTACATTAAACAATCACTCATACCACGACATTAATCACATGAAAAAACATTTTGAACATATATCTCTACCCTAGATACTGGATGTACTGCTAAACAGCACAGATACACTGTCGAAGATAGTGCAAGAACTTGAATAACTGATATACTGCTAAACAGTACAGATACACTGTCTAAAACAGTGCAGACCGCGTTTGTGTACCCAAACCCGTCTTTACCGGATACATAATAATGCACCCGTCTAGATACGTCCCAGCAATGGTACTCACCGGGAAGCACGGAATCGGAAGGCCTCGGAAAACTCGACTGGACTGGACCGGACTGGACTCGACTCGACTCGACTCGACACGTGGATACTTCGGAAACTGGTGGGCCTCTTGACACCTCGGACCTTGCTTCTTTCGGCTAGGCTCTGGTCGGGATCCTCCGCACTCCTCACCGCCTCGTCTGGGTGCTGATCGCAGTCTCCGTCACCTCCGTGGGCCAGAGGGAGATACAGGAAATCCTGCGGGTACGCGTAGTTCCGTCTTGACTGATGGCAGGGGGCAAAGCTTGCAACGCACCAACCGGCGCGTGGGGTGGGGGAGGGGTCCCTGTTCGGGCGCCAAAATAATGTGGTAAATATTTGATTTACTGTCTTAATTTCTATGCAGGTAAGTACTTAAACAAAAATAACTCAATCGGAAAGAAAGAGGCAGAGTCCGTGGTGTTAGAGTTCTTAGGGGTTTTATTCCTTAAAAAGGAATGGTCATGGTACCAGATCGGATATCGGGTTCCTGCCACCACTGGGGTGCAGGAAGGGATAGAGCAATATTTTATTGACAATACATAGCTTATATACTTAAATCATATAATGAATACCAATACAGTAGGCGTAACAGCTGGGAGAAACAAGATAAGAGCACACACGTGGTAGTGATACGTAATTAGAAGGCGTGAACTAGGCGTGAACATAGAGGCGTGTGCTAGAAACGTCATATGTAAGTGTCACAAGTAGGTGGGTACAAAGCAGAATTTGGCAATGTCAGCAGAAATCTGAGGCCTGGATGCGCGCGCAGCTGCATGACGTGTGATTGACGTGAAACTGGAGGGTGCAGGGGACTTGACATTTACACTGGCGGAAAGAGACAGAAGTCTGGCATGTCAGATCAACTCGTACCTCTATCATATCTGGTATCTGATGTTTAGGAACCATATTATCTAGAAGGAAAAGGTCTCTGGGGCAGAAGCTATTCTATACTGACTGTGAGTGCGTGTATAAGCGTCTAAGTGTCTGCATGAGATGCGAGGGGGCATGGGCCTACCATAGTAACAGAGGCTATGAATTACTTGCACGGAGACAGTGAGGCCGGGCCCTTTGCTCTGCAGCTGGGGGGATGTTTACTTAAACTAGTAGGTAGGAATGCATTTTCGAGGAGCGGAACAGATAATTCGAAGGTTGAATTCAGTCTTGGCAGGCAGCAGGCTGAGCTAAGCGCCGTTAGCCGCACAGGGAGTAAGGCAGAGGTCACGGGTACAGAGGCAGACCCGGCTGAGGCGTTCAGAGTCAGAAGGCAGAAAAAGGCTCGATGGCAGAATTCAGGGCCTACTTCGCCAGAGCTGAAAACGTGTAAAGTACACCACAAAAAGACGTTGGCATGGCATACTTAGGAACGGAATATTCAACCCATTCAGGGTGGGTCTGAAAGAGGACATGTTAACGTTGGACGCAAATGTATTTGCGTCTTCATAGCTTGCACAGGAGGGAAGTTACATGCACTTTAAGCTCGTACATGGAGACGGTGGGGTACACGTTAGGGAACATTTCTTGACCATAAAATTTATATTTCCTCAGCAGGAGGGTTGTTCATGATGACAGTGACGCCTTTGAGGTATGGTTTTATTTGTTTACATATGTTCTTATTTGTTTACCCATAATAAGTGAGTTTTGACATGTGTTTTGTGCATTCTTAAACATAACTGGGAATTTCAGTGGTTTTCCACGTTTGAGCCTCATTCACAGCTTACCTTTTAACTGTGTTTTTTTTTCCAGTGAACATAAATATGTGCACGAAGCTCGGATCCTATGACAACAACAGCGCTCACTCCAAGGTGCTCAGTTAATTTATTAGTGCCCATTCACTATCCAATTTGGTGATGCGGTTGGCACTATGGCCTTAGTCATGGATGACATTGGCAAACAATACGTCACTATATATATTTACACCAATGTAAAACATTTGAAACATACTATGTGTCCATCACACGAGCAACCAGGGCACCATCTTGGAGTGTTCCTGATTCACCGCGCCAGATTACTTCTCTCCATCTGGGGGTGATCAGCGTTCATGTCCCATACATTTTCCACTGCATACTCATTTTGGTTAAAAGGAGAACCGCTGCCAAATCAGTCAATGCATTAATAGATCGGTTTTGTTGAGTACAGTGACGACTCTTATCATGCCCCCGTGGGCCAAGTCTGCTGCCACTCTTGTAGGTGAAACTTAGGTTAATCACATCTTAATGGATCAATGCCAGTCCATACTGCTGGCTCAATAAATATATGTGTGTGTGTGTATGTATACATACACACACATATATATATATATATATATATATATATGCATTAATAGATCTGCCTTGTTGAGTACAGGGATGACTCCTATCGTGCCCTAGTGGGCCAAGTCTACTGCAACTGATGTAGGCAAAACTTATCTCAATCGGTTAAAAAGCTGTTTCCCATGTTAATCACATCCTAATGGATTCAATGGCAGCCTGTACTGCTTGCTCAAAATATATATATATATATGTGTGTGTCTGAATATATAAATATATATATATATATATATATATATATATATATATATATATATATATATATATATATATATATATATATATATATATATATATAACCTACTGGGGGTCGCCAGGAGGTAGTTATAGTTAGGATTTTTTTCAATGTTAAATCTCAAAATTCTATTTGGAATAACTTTGGCGCCGGTTGACGAATCTGCTTGAAAAATTCCTCAAAATGGCCTCGCGGCGCTCCGCTCCTTCCCTGAAAATGTGGGGGGGATTCGTGAAGCGGGGGCGAGATAAAAGGGGGGTCCCAAAACATGTTTTCCCCATGTTAATTTCCATAGGGCGGTCGACCTCACTTTTAGCCCGAACGGCTGAATGGATTTCCACATAGCTTGGCAAAATTGTAGGGACTGGAAGCCCGATGTGCCTTTGCTATGTCTCAAGATATGTGCTCCAGTGGATTTTGAGTAGTTTAGGTAAAAAAAAAAATATATATCTATAGCAGCGCCCCGGTACGCGCTCCGGGGAGCGCTCCGGGCTCGCCACGCGACTTGCGCACAGAAAGCTGATTGGCTCTCGGGTGTCTGTAAACATTCCAAACAGTCAGGAGCGGCCGCCATCTTGTGTCTCGGTAGGATCGAGACACAAGAGGTGGCAAAAACAAAGGGTGAAATGACCATAAGGGGGCAGGGGTAGACCCCCCTGACCCCCTAGGTTTGATGTGGGGGTCATAAAAGGGCCGCGCGGGGCATAAAATTATTTTTATTTTTTTCGATTTTCGCGGGGGTAGCGCCCGGTACGCGCTCCGGGGAGCGGACCGCGGAGCGTACCATGGGGGAAAAAAGAAAGACAGTTTTTTTAAAATGTAGCATTTTCATATAAATTGGGGGTCGTTCTGAAAAGAACTGTTTTTTTTCTTCTTTTTGTTGTTTTATATTTTTTTTGTTTTTTGGACCATTTTTTGATTTTCAGAACAATTTTATATTTTTTTGTAGTTTTTCTGGGGTGAAACAAAAGACAGGGAATTGCAAACAGCTCAACTGGAGCAAAAAAATAGAAAAAAATTAAAGTTGCTTGCTGCAGTGATGGTTGTCTGCAGCTAGATTAAGTAAAGTGATGCTCTGCTCACCATATGATATTGTTTTGTTGCAATATATGCAAACAAATTTAAATTTTGAAAACTTGGTTTGGACATTAGGGACCATCTCCCTAGCCTCTGCACCCGATGGAGTGAGTTGGTTGGAGGTGCTTGAAGTAGAAGGATGGGGAGGGTTCTTGGTCAGTTCCCTGACTTCTGCTCTTGAATGTTTGGGTGCATCCTCTGCATATGCCTTATCATAGTGTGGTTCCCAAACGAATATTTCTTGTTTGGGTTCCCTCTTGACAGTTCTTGGTCACAGATGAGGCAAGTCACCTTTGCTGCATTTACCTTTTTGGCACCCCTTGGCATCTTGAAAAACTCCCAAATAAAATGTTCCTTTGGTCTGTATGGGGAATTGTCCTCAGGCAGATATTGCCTCTCCTTCTGCTCCTCTTCGTCCTCCTCTTCTTCATGACCACCAATGTGGTCTTGTAGTGATCCTTGTGGTGGTAGTGGAGGTGTTGGTGGTGTAGATGCACCTGCTACTACTGAAGCCATTTCTCACAGAATGCAGGTCTTCTTCTCTCAAACAACAAAGTGAAAATGAGGAAAAAAGGTGGGGTCTTTCATCATTTGGAAAACAAAACTGTTGTGAACCAATCAAAAGTGTTATTTTCAGGTCACATGACCCGACGTGCGTACGCTACGTGCCCAGGGGCGCGTCGCGTAAGCACGTTGAATGCTTCCGGGTGCGTTTACGCCGTGCGTATCACGCGGACGCGGCTACGCGATACGTCACGCTCATGTTTTCGATCGCGACATTGGCTCTAATGGGACGCTTCCCGGTTCGCGCACCGGGGCGCTTCAAACGAGTATGCTCTCCGGGGCGCTCACCGGGGCGCGCACCGGGAGCGCTCCGAGGCAAAAATATATATATATATATATATATATATATATATATATATATATATATATAAATGAATAAATAAAATAAAAAAATGGGAAAAATTGTAGGGACTGGTAGCCCGATGTGCCTTTGCTATACTCAAGTGGTTTTTACAAAAATTACCTTTGAAAAAAATATATATTGTGCTACATTGGGCTATGTATATGTTAGAGGCCAAATGTAGCCCAATGTAGCCCAAAGATGGCCACCAGAGACAAAAAAAAACAAATGTAGCCCAAATATCAGCCATATGTAGCCCAACTATAGCCCAATGATAGAATGTACCAGAGCGTTAACAGTCTTACTTATAAAGTGAGACTTATAGTTAGGAATTAGCATTTAAAAAACCTATGAAATTCACTGAAAAAAACATAGGTTTCACACCAGTTATAGTTAGGAATTAGCATTTAAAAAACCTATGAAATTCACTGAAAAAACCATAGGTTGCACACCAGTTATAGTTAGGAATTAGCATTTAAAAAACCTATTAAATTCACTGAAAAAACCATAGGTTTCACACCAGTTATAGTTACCTGGAAATTTTACTGACATAAAACCATTGGAATTCCCACGTTATAGTTAGTTGGACTCACTATAACTTGCGCGCCTGCAATGCACTGCTGATGACATCACATATTACATCACTCATGACATGGTCAGTGACATCACTCATGACATCACTGATGACACCATCCTTGTGACAGAGTGACTGACCTCCTTTTACTGTAAAGTAACCCTTGAAACACATATTCAAAAATAGAAACTAATATTTACAAAAAAGTGGAAATACCTATACCAGCTGCCTTTCACATCGTTCCACCCGAGTGGGCTTTTGTTCATTGCGCAACATTATACCTCAGCATTTCTCTTGGGCTATTATTGTAACTGTTCTTTTAATATATTGTCCAGGTAAAGATTATTCCAAAATGAACCTAACGGAAATGATACAATATCGCCCAAGTGGGCCAGTAACCAGTCTGTATGTATAATTGGCCTTTGGTGACCTTTTAAACGATATCTCCCTGTGTGTGGTATCACGTGTTGTGAACCTTACAACTTTTCCGTGATGTTTGTATCTTCCTTGACCTGTAAATGAGAGAGCAACCCATTAAAATGTATACTTAAATCAGATCACGTATACCTTAGATTAACCAATTACTTGCAGTTGCAGCTTAGTTTTTAAAAACAAAACAATCTCAATAAAACAACCCTGGACTTCTTCTTAACCGAGATGGACCGCTAGTGCCTCATCACCATTGTGCCCTGATGGGTACAGTGTATGATATTTAATTATCATCCTAGACTCCAACTGTCTCAGTTCTCTCAACCTGTCACCTCCTCTTTCTCGTCTCGGTATACAATCTAATACCACAAATGATAAGAGGCTTGTGTTCTGCTTGTGTTCCTTGAAAAAATGTCTTGCAATGGGATATTGCTTGTCATGATGATTGATTGCCCTTAGGTGCTCCAAAACTCATTTTTTAGCCTTGTGAATTGTACTGCCAATGTAGTACAAGTTACACGGGCACCTAAGGGCATAGACTGCATACTCAGTTTCACAGGATACATGCTTTTGGATTTTGAAGGGACTACATTCGGCCGATAGTTTAACAGATTTGCAACTAGTACTATATTTGCAGGCTTTGCATTTCCCGCAAATAAAAAACCCTTGCACTTTTTCACCTGCCATTCTATTTTGTTTAGGCAGCATTGCTGGACTGTCCATGTCTTTAACAGATTGCGCTCTTCAAAATGTTATCTGCGGTGAATTGCTTATAGCTTGTTCTAAATCAGGGTCTGTTCTTAATATGTTCCAATGTTTTTCCAGACATTTCCTTATTTCACATGCCTTATTGCTATATGTAGTCACAAATCTTATTTTCTCTTGAGAGGAAACATTCTCCCTGACCTTCAGCAACTCTGTTCTTTCTCTTATTTCCACTTTACTGCAAGCAGTAGCAATGCATTGATTGCTGTATCCCCTCTCTTTGAATCTTTTAACCATTGTTGTACACTCATTTTTGTACCCCTCCATGGTGCTGCAATTTCTTTTCGCACGGTGTAATTCTCCATAGGGGATACTTTGAATTATGCTGTTTGGGTGACAGCTCCGAGCATGTAGCATATATATATATTCACTGAAAAAACCATAGGTTTCACACCAGTTATAGTTAGGAATTAGCATTTAAAAAACCTATGAAATTCACTGAAAAAACCATAGGTTTCACACCGGTTATAGTTAGGAATTAGCATTTAAAAAACCTATTAAATTCACTGAAAAAACCATAGGTTTCACACCAGTTATAGTTAGCTGGACATTTTACTGATATAAAACCATTGAAATTCCCACGTTATAGTTAGTCGGACTCACTATAACTTGCGCGTGCAATGCACTGCTGATGACATCACATATTACATCACTCATGGCATGGTGAGTGACATCACTCATGACATCACTGATGACACCATCCTTGTGACACAGTGACAGACCTCCTCTCAGTGTAAAGTAACCCTTGAGACACATATTCAAAAATAGAAACTGAAATTTTTAAAAAATGGACATACCTATATCAGTTACAACAAGCAATTCTGTACTTCCACTATCTATATACACATCCACTCATTCACCAACAGTTCTATATAGTCACTCATACATATACTCACTCATCATATGAAGAGATACACCTATACATCCTGTTACACACCAACATTCATCCAAAAGTTACTCACACACATATTCACACGTGCAAATAAACTATTGAACAACCATTTATTTGAATATAGAGTTATACACACACTTCCACCTTACTTCTATTGAAAATTACACATATTTATTCTCTTAAACAATCACTTATAGAAACACATACTTATTTAAACAGGAACTCTTACAATCTCTTACTCTCACATATACTCACTTATATACATCAATATTCATATATACTAGATTAAAACATATGTAGTTACTGATAAAGACACTAGTGAGACAGTCATTCACTCACTAACAAACACATATAGACACTCATCCACCCATACAGTCCTGTACATATGCTGTCTTCAAAACACATACAAACAAAGAGTCAGTCACTCATGCATCTATGTGCTAAGTAATACCCCCACCAAACCATATAGACACTCAAACTGATACTAATAAAAATATCAAATAACCCATATACATACGCATGTAGCTACTTATCAACACATGTAGCCACTTATAAACAAAGTGAAACACTAATATATGTATATAAATATTTAAACATAACTCACTAATATTTATTTTTCAGACAGACACATATTCACTGGATGGTGTCATCAGTGATGTCATGAGTGATGTCACTCACCATGTCATGAGTGATGTAATATGTGATGTCATCAGCAGTGCATTGCACGCGCAAGTTATAGTGAGTCCGACTAACTATAACGTGGGAATTTCAATGGTTTTATATCAGTAAAATTTCCAGCTAACTATAACTGGTGTGAAACCTATGGTTTTTTCAGTGAATTTAATAGGTTTTTTAAATGCTAATTCCTAACTATAACCGGTGTGAAACCTATGGTTTTTTCAGTGAATTTCATAGGTTTTTTAAATGCTAATTCCTAACTATAACTGGTGTGAAACCTATGGTTTTTTCAGTGAATTTCATAGGTTTTGTTAATGCTAATTCCTAACTATAAGTTTCACTTTATAAATAAGACTGTTAGCACTCTAGTTGTTCTTTTTAACACTCTGGTACATTCTGTCATTGGGCTACAGTTGGGCTACATCTAGTTGAAATTTGGGCTACATTTACAATTTTTGGTCTCTGGTGGCCATCTTTGGGCTACATTGGGCTACTTTGGGCTACATTTGGGCTCTAACATATATTAAGCCCAATGTAGCACAATACATATTTTTCTAAAGTTAATTTTTTTACAAACCACTTCAGAATAGGGCTACCTGTCCCTACAATTATCCCATTTTTATTTTTTTTATTTTTGGGGGGAGCGCTCCCGGAGCGCGCCCCGGAGAGCGCCCCGAAAAGCGTATTTCTGAAAAGCGCCCCCGGGCGCGCTCCGGGGAGCGTCCCGTGAGCGCCAATATCGCAAACGAAAACATGATCGTGACGTATCGCGTAGCCGCGACCGCGTGATACGCACGGCGTAAGCGCAGCCGGAAGTACTCGAGCGAATACGATCGCACAACGTAAACTTCCGACGCGCTTACGCTGCGCGCCCCCGGGCGCGCCCCGGGCGCGTAGCGTAAGCGCGTCGGGTCATGTGAGCAGAAAATAACACTTTTCATTGGCTCATAACAGTTTTAGTTTCATAATGATGAAGCCCCTGGTCTTGTGACCTGAAAATAACACTTCTCATTGGTTCAGGACAGTTTTTTTTCTAAATGATGAAAGACCCCACCTTTTTTCCTTATTCTGACTTTGTCCTTTGACTGAGGAAGACCTGTTTGTTGCTCTCTCTACTTTTTTGCTCCAAATAATGGCTTCAGTAGTAGCATCAGCTGGTGCATCTGCCCCACCACCACCACCACAACCACCAAGAGGACCAGCTCCAAATTATATTGGTGGTCAAGAACAGGAGGAGGAGGAAGAGGAAGAGGAGGAGGGGAGAAGAAGATGGCTGCCAGAAGAAAATACACCTTACAAACCCAAACCACACATTGTATGGCAGTTTTTTTCAATCCCAGAGGGGAAAAAAAAGGTGAATGCGCCCAAGGTGACTTGCCTCATCTGCAATGATGAACTTTCACGGAACAACCCAAACAAAAAATATTCTTTTGGTAACTATACCATGATTCGGCACATGACCAGAAAGCACCCAAACAACTACTCTCGTGCAGAGTTCAGGGAACTGGCCAGTAACCTCCCCCAGTCATCAAGGACCCCCTCCCAAAGAAACCAACCCACTTCATCAGAACCAGAAACATCCGAGGTGATGCCTTGCATTCAGCCGAGATTTGCTGATTTTAAAATCACTTGTTCTGCATGTGGCAAGCTTATCGCCTATGGCGAAAAAAGCGTTAAGCTCATCGTCCTTGCAGGTGATAATCACAAGTGCCCCAAAAAGAAGTAATTTTTTGGGTTTTTTGTTTTTTTGCTCCAGTTGAGCCAGTTTCAATTCCCTTTTTTTGTTTCTCCCCCTAAAAAAATACAAAAAAAATATAAAACTGTTTTGAAAAGCCCAAAAAAGTTCAAAAAGTTCAAAAAACACAAAAAAAATATAAAACAACAAAAAGAAGAAAAAAAAAAGTTCTTTTTAGAACTACCTCCAATTTCTAAATCAAAACTTCATTTTTTAAAAACTCTGTCACCTTTTTTCCTCATAGTACACTCCCAGGGCCGCTCCCCGGTGCGCGCACCGGGCGCTTCCCCCGCGCAAAACGAAAAAAAAAAAAATATTTTAAATGCCCCGCGGGGCCCTTTTATAGCCCCCACATCAAACCTAGGGGATCAAAGGGGTCTATCCCTGACGCCTTATGGTCAGTTCCCCCTTTGTTTTAGCCACCTCTTATGTCTCGATTTTACCGAGACACAAGATGGCGGCCGCTCTGGACTGTTTCGAATGTTTACAGACACCCGAGAGCCAATCAGCTTTCCATGCGCACCTCGCGTCACGCGCCCGGAGCGCTCCCTGGTGCGCGCACCGGTGCGCTGCTATAGATATATATATTTTTTGGAACCTAAATTACTCAAAATCCACTGCAGCACATATCTTGAGACATAGCAAAGGCACATCAGGCTACCAATCCCTACAATTTTGCCAAATTTGGTGGAAATCCATACAGCCGTTCGGGTTAAAAGTGAAATCGACCGCCCTATGGAAATTAACATGGGGAAAACGCGTTTTGGGACCCCCCTTTTATCTCGGCCCCCGCTTGACGTATCCCCCCCAAACTTTCAAGGAAGGACCGGAGCTCGACGAGACCATTTTCAGGAAATTTTCAGGCAGATTCGTCAACCGGTGCCAAAGTTATTCCAAATAGAATTTTGAGATTTAACATTGAAAAAAATCCTAACTATAACTACCTACTGGCGATCGCAGCGTGATCAAGGGCTTCCCGCCCGAAACGCGTCGCTGGTTCTGTTTTAATCTGTAAATAAAAAATACCATCTTTGCTGAATTGCTGGTCCGGTCCTCTTCCTTGCTGGCGCGGAGGCGGTGTCTGCGAGCGCAGAGCAGGCTGGGGAGGAATCTTTTTTCATATATATATATATATATATATATATATATATATATATATATATATATATATATATATAAACCATAGGTTTTACAGAAGTTATAGTTAGGAATTAGCATTTAAAAAACCTTAGAAATTCACTGAAAAAAAACATAGGTTTCATGGACGTTATAGTTAATTGGACATTTCACTCATATAAAACCAGAGAAATCCGCCTGTTCTGGTTAGTTGAGCTAACTATAACTAGCATGCCCACAATGCACTGCTGATGATGTCATATATTACATCACTCATGACATGGTCAGTGACATCAATGATGACATCACTGATGACATCTCAAATGACATCACTGATGACATCATCCAGTGACTGTGTGTTTCTGTAAAGGTTAAATATGGTATATATATATATATATATATATATATATATACATGCCAAGGTGTATTGAAGAATTAATGCATTTACAAATACCTTAAGAGATTATTTAGTAGGTGCGTGACTGACTGTATAAGTGGGTAATTGAACGTGTCTTACTGAATGCATGGGTTAGTGACTAAACAGTGTAAAAGTCTGTGTTAGTCTCTTCGTTGGTGTGTAAGCAACTGCATGGGTTGCTGAATAACTACATGAGTGTCTAAATAAGTTATTGATTTATAGTCTGAGTATCTCTATGAGTCCCTGAGTGTCTGTGTGGGTGGATGCGTGGGGGGGTGTATGAGTCTGTGCATAGATGTCTAAGTGGATGATTCAGTGGTTGTATGGATTATAAAGTGCATCTGGGGAGGGCTGTATGGGTGAGTTAGTGTGTGTATGGGTGTGTTGGTGAGTGAATGAATGTCTCAGTGGTATATCCGTGAATAACTACATGTGTTATAAGGCACTATATGTGAGTGTTGGAGTATATAAATGAGTATAAGTGACACTAAGTTATTTGAAGAGTGTGTGGCTAAATATGTGTCTGCTTCTATCGGTGATTGTATAACACAGTAAATATGTGTTAGTATCTGTATAAATAAGTGATGTAGTATGTCTAAAAATAACAAAGGTGGTGTGTATAACTGTATACATGAGCAAATAGGTATGTAGTTGATTATTTGCTTTACTAACTAGGTGTGTGAGTAACTCTATGGATGAGTGGCAGAGTGTGACTGCATGTATAGATGTATGAGTGCATATTATAGTCCTGTATTGAGGAGTAACTACAAGTGTAAGTGAATATATGTCTGTGTAGACCTATGAAATAGTGAGTGGTATGTTGTATATGGCATTCTTGAGTGTACGGTTTCAAAAATAGTACTCTGCAATTTAGAATGCGTGTGTCAAAGTTTATAATAGGGAAGGTGCACGGGGGGGCGGAGCTTGCCGGCGTCAATGGCGGACACGTGAGCGTTTGGCTCCTCGCCTATGCCCCTTTAATATCCCAAAATAACATCCTTCAAAGTGCCTAGCCCGGCCCTAATACCTCTGTGCTCCCCCCGGTGGCCCCCGGGACCTTGAGGAGGTGTTCGGAGATCCGGCCGACTGCGGCTTGCGGAGACGTAAAGAGAGTCCCCCAGCGGCCGCGGACTGGGCCTGAATCCGCTGCCTGTCCTGAATAGCCAGCCGAGCGGCGTCACCCGGCGTGCGGCTCGGGCTGTGCCGCAGAAGCCGGTGGCTCGGATCCTCCGCCGAGTCCCGAAAAGTTAGTTGGCGGTGACCAGCGTCCTCCCCCCTCCTGATACTACTCCGCCTCGGATATTGGGGCATTCACACCGGCGGTGCCTTTGCTGGCCGCCCAGTGGCAAAGTCGAGCAGCCGATTGAGGTGCACCTCGGGAGACTGGCACCGGCGGACCGCCCCTGGCCCGGTCTGCACTGGACGGAGTACTTGGCGGCGAGGGAGCATACGTGCCGGGCAGGAACCTGACTGGAGGAGTGCTGCCTGGGGCACGGTGACGCCGACGGGCAACTCGGGGACACTGCCAGATATTCGCCGCTGCCCTGAGCTATAACTGTGAGTACACAGTTGGGATCCGGTGGTTTGGTGGAGCACAAGACTGGGACAGCGCTTGCTGAGGGCCCCCGCTGTTGAGCCCGGTTCTCAGCCGAGTGGATGCGGAAGTGAGCGACCCCGTGGTTGCGTGTGGAGGCAGCCTCCAACAGTGACCAGTGGCTGACTGCAGGCTTTTATAGTAGCCGCCATCTTGGGATCTGACTGCACTGGCAGTTGAGCGGACTCTGGGGTAATCGTGCACTGCGACAAGGCTGGGCCCAGGTATAGATCTGCAGCAGCGCTGGGCCGTGTCGACCTGGGCGGCGGCGGTGATAGTGGCGACTGCGGCTGAGGGCCCTGACGATGGCGGCCTGACCCCTGGGACCCTGAGGAGAGGTGGGTCCCCTGCACTTAGACAATCTCCATACTAGGCTGGATCCCTGGCTTAAGAGGTTCGATACAGAGGGGCTGTGTAGTGCTGTATAGACTTTGCGAGTTCGATGGGGCAGTGATTCTGCTGGCCGCCGCGGGCCACCAATCTGGTGCTGTGTGCAACAGGACTCCAGGAACTGCCGTCCCTACTACTAGGTGTCCCCACTGGAGATCTGGCCTTGGACACGGGGAGCGTGTTGACCTCCGAAGCGCGCGGCATACCACTAGAATACTCCTACTGGGTACAGACGACGGCGCGGCGGGCCTCCTTAATGTCCAGCAGGATAGCCATGGGGAAGAACGACAGAACGCAGGCTAAACTCTCCTTTGAGCAGCGTAGGACCAAGACGAGGGAGGTGCCAGCCACAGAGGCGCTGATCTCCGAGACCTGCTGGTCTCCATGGAAAAGGGAATACAAGACAGTATAGCGGCCATTGAAACCAAAATTGACGCCCTGACATATCGTATGGATCGCATGTCGGAACATGTTGACAAGCATGCTGAACGTCTCGACATGGCGGAAAGACGGCTGACGGAGGCGGAAGAGGCGCAGTCGGAGTGGGACAAAGACCGAAAGCAGTTTGGCAGACTTCTACAGGTGATCCAAGACAAGTCAGAAGATTTGGAGGCGAGGTCACGGAGTTCCAACATTCGTATCACGGGAGTGGCGGAGACCACACAGACTGGTAAAATGGAGCTCTTCGTCGAGAAACTCTTGAAGGTGCTACTTGGAGAAGATGTCTTTTCACCCATGTTCATTGTTGAAAGGGCTCACCGCACCCTGGGTCCTAAACCTAAGCCGGGCGCGCTCCCCCGCCCCATAATAGCGAAACTTCTGAACTATCGGGATAGAGACACGGCGCTTCGCCTGGCCAAGGACAAAGGCAAGCTGCAGTATGAGGGCATGGACATCTCCATCTACCCGGATTTTACCGCTAAAGTGCAGGAGGAAAGGAGGCAATTCGCTTCATACAAAAAGCAGCTGCGGGAACTGGGTTTGGACTACGCCATGATGTATCCCGCAAAGCTCCGGATCAATGGTCCAGAGAGCGCAGGGACGAACAGAGGAGCAGCTACGACAACACTAATGCTGCCTCGCAAATGGATGAGCAAGACTGAACATGCAGTGACAGCGTGCCTTGGGCGAGACTCCGTTAAGTTTGGTACACTTCCTTCTTGTGGGCTTGCGCAGCGCTGGGGGCGGTGGGCGGCAGCTTTGGCCTGTGTTGGCGGCTCCCACTGGACCATGTGATGGAGGAGCCAAGTGGGCACACTGGTGGGTGAAAATGCGTTGCTTTATCTCTGTGTTTGGAATAGCTGGGAGGAATCCTTACCCTGGGCTGATGCTCCGCGTTGCGGATCTCATCACATGAGTGGGTGGCTGCAGAGACAGAGGACTCCGGGGAGCCCTGAGTCACGGGGGGGGGTGAGGTGGATCATGCCATTGGACTTGTTGTTCTGGGTCTAGCTTATGGCACTGAACCACCTGCTGGGGCCAGGCACAGGGGCGCGCTATCTTTGCGGTGTTGGGCAGTTGGGATACTGATTCTGGCTGGCAACGTCCGCCCCAGTGCTTTTGGCTGTGAGGCTCCGGTGTGAGCCAGTTAAAGGGCTGGTTTGAGTCTGCTATTTCTGGGATGAAGGGGGGTGGTTATGGGCTCTGTCTGACCTGGTTGGGGGTGGTCGGCTGTGGGCGGGTTGGGGATTGGTTGGCCGGGTTGGGGGAGGCCAGCTTTGTGCGAGGGGTGAGTTATGTTGTGGAATGTAATTGCTGTTTAGATTGTGGGGTTTTGAAATCAATGCCATGCAATGTGTTGCCTGATGATAAGACAAGCGTGAGAACATGCCATGACAGAATTGCTATCTGCGACCTATGGTGTTCACAGTTGGGATGACTAGCACTAATGGAGGAGACACCGCACACACCCCGCTGGAATTAAAGATGTTGACGTGGAATGTGCGGGGGCTTAATGATTACCGTAAACTACGTAAGGTCCTAAGTTACTTGCACAGACACCATGTTGACCTAGCTCTCCTCCAGGAGACCCACCTCCCATCCACTAGCAGGATGTTGCAGGCCTGGGGGCTCGGGGGACATATTGTGGCTGCAGGGTTCACGACACAATCCAGAGGCGTGCTTACCTGGGTCAGCCCTACCTCCCAACTAAAGCTGGTTCCACTGGCATCTGACCCGGAGGGTCGGTTTGTTATTGCTAGATGTGTGGGTAGGGGCCTTGATCTGTTGGTGGTTAATGTCTACGGCCCAAATTATGATTGCCCTGAATTCTACACAAATCTTTCGGCGCAATGCAGAACATTCGCTTCTACCAGAGCACTGTGGGGTGGTGACTTTAACTTTGTATTTGACCCTGCCCTGGATAGGTCTTCGGGGCCTGCCCGGAGGCCCGTGGCCTCGGCCGCACACATGAAGGCGGAATTAATTAAATTGGACCTGGTGGATGTGTGGAGAAGCAAACACCCCACGAAAGGTGGCTTCACTCACTACTCTGCATTCCACAATATTCACACCAGAATCGATTACTGGCTAGTGTCACAGGCTATGATGGATAACGTTCGGAGGTGCGAGGTGCTCCCCCGTACTCTCTCGGACCACTCCCCCATACTGCTGCATCTAGTGACCCCAAGGAGGATTATCCCCCCCTTTACCTGGAGGTTTCCCCCTTACTCCCTGCTGGATGAGGCTTTTCGGGGCGAACTGGCGGACAATATTGATATGTTTTTTGAAACAAATCTGGGGACCATCGACATCTTTCAGGCCATATGGGACGCGTTTAAGGCCTACATCAGGGGCATGGTGATGTCCAAACACTCGAGTGTGCTTCGGTCGATTAGTCGAGATTTGACAACACTTGAATCCCGACTGTCTGACTTAGAGGGACAACAATTGGGTGATCCTGGGACGAACATCGGTTCCCAATTTAAACTCCTGCTGACATAATACCATGAGCTAGCCGACAGGGAGATGCTACACATGGGAAAATATGCGACGGCTCGAACTTACGGGGAGGGGGATAGACCGGGGGCACTTTTGGGATAGACCGGGGGCACTTTTGGCTAGAATGGTGCGCGGCACCAGAAGACCTCTGGTGGTGGACGAACTTCACACACCGGAGGGAGAGGTAATCTCGGACGAGGAGGAGGTCCTTCAAACATTTCGGCAGTACTATGCCGAGCTGTACAAGTCCAGATGGCTACGAGTTGAGGAAGAGATAGATGACTACCTCGAGCATATCGCCATGCCATTCTTACCGGACTCAGACAGAGAATTCTTGATGTCCCCCATTCAGGAGGACGAGATACTGGAGGCACTGGCGAGCATGCGATCAGGTAGTGCACCGGGCTCCGACGGATTGACAGTGGGCTTTTACAAGACGTTTAAAGACAAGCTAGTCCCGCACCTGATCACCCTCTTCGATGATATTTGCGAGGAAGGTACAATGCCCCTCTCAATGAGGGAGGCCCTACTCGTTGCCATTCTAAAGCCGGGGAAGCCCCCGGAGTCCTGCGGTTCATACAGGCCGCTCTCCATGTTAAACGTGGATGCAAAACTCTTTGCTAAAGTGCTGGCCAACAGCTTGGCGCTATTGGTTCCGGACCTGGTAGCCCCTGAACAGGCCGGCTTCGTCCCCAACAGGAACCTGACGTATAATATCCGCACAGTGCTAGGGACAATGCAGCACGTGCGTCAGGAAAACACTGCCCTAACAGTTTTCCTGGATATGGAAAAGGCCTTTGACTCTGTGGAGTGGCCTTTCATGATCAGAGTTCTTTGGAAACTGGGCCTGGGGGAACCGTTCTTGCAGAGGCTGGGGGCCCTGTACTACCAGCCCACGGCGAGGCTGAAGATAGGGAACAGAGTCACTGACCCTTTTGACATCAGCAGAGGTACCAGGCAGGGGTGCCCTCTCTCGCCCCTCCTATATGCACTGGTTGCGGAACCACTGGCTTGTGCTATTAGAGAATACCACAGCTTGGAAGGTATCAGCTTTCCTACATATAAAATAGGCATCTCAACGTATGCCGATGATACCCTTCTGTACGTCCGCGGCCCGGAGTCGAACCTATCAGCCGTTCTGCGAGAGGTTGTGCGCTTTGGCGCTCTCTCCGGGCTGAAAGTGAACTGGGATAAATCAATCGCCTTCCCCCTGACGCCCGTGACGCAGCCTTTTGATATGGAGTACCCCCTGAAATGGACCACTGAATCTGTTAGATACCTAGGCATACAACTGCACACTGACCCGGATGTTTTAGTCAGGGACAATTATGGCGTAGCATACACTAAACTTGTAGAGGATGTGGATGCATGGTGTAAGCTTCCGCTATCCCTCATGGGCAGAATAGCTATCATGAAAATGATTGTACTGCTGAGGTTCTTATTCCTCTTCAACAATATTCCGGTGGTCCTATCGAAGGCTTTTTTCAAACAACTTACGCAAGTGCTTATCAGGCTGGCGTGGGGGGGCAAGCAACCTAGAGTTCAGTGGGCGACGCTGATGCTCCCTTGTGAAATGGGGGGCCTGGGAGCCCCCGATATGGAAAGGTACTACCGTATTGCGCAAGCGTCTCATTTACACTTTTGGATCCATGGGGACCCGCGCATACCACATGTGACGCTGGAGCGCCTGTTTGCGGAGCCTCTCCCCCTCCCGGCCACCGTCTGTGTTCCGGAAGATCGCTCCATTGGCCAACTAGACTCCCTCAAGTCTACCAATCACGCATGGCATGCGTTGTCCCGTGCGCGTGACTGTCGATTCCTGTATTCGCGGAGTGCGAGCGATGCCACAAGCCGGTTGCAGACTTTATCCACATGGCGTGGTACTGCCCGGGCATTCTGAAATTCTGGGCGGAGGTTTTCACGGAGCTCAATGCGATATTGGGCTCAGAGTTGACTTACGGCCCAGCGCTGGCTCTGCTGGGGTACTCTAAGCCACTCCCGGTGTCTCAGCGTCGACTAGTTGATATGGCCTTACTGATCGCTAGGAGGTTGGTGGCCCGGTGCTGGATGAGCGGGCCTCTCCCCACCAAGAAGAGATGGGCGGGTGACTTACTCTACTGCTGCACTCAGTCAGAACTTTATAGTGAGCTACTCCCCACTAGAAGTAGGCCTAAAAACTTCTGGGGTCTCTACCAGGCATACATGCAGCAGGATGAAGAGGAGAACTCGGACGACGCTGAGGCGCTGGACCACCCGGAATTTCCGGAGGGTAGGGTGGAGCAGATGCCATAGTATTTATTGGAGGAGGCTATGGGAGGGGGGCGTGCGGTGAATAGTAATAGGATGAGCCGGGTCCTGTCCGGGTGGCCTGGGTTGGGGAGAAGGGTTCCCGGGGTATTCACTGTAGGTAGTGAATATTAGCATACTGTCACCTCCGATAGGAGTACACCACCAGGAGCATTATTGCAGGCACACGGGGGGAGGGTTGGTTGGGGTAGTTAGTTTGTTTCTGGACTGTTTTCGTATTTCTAAGGCCTTAGACACAAGCGATCACCAAATGCTTGCTAGCGCTACCGGTCCAATATATCCTGCTGATTGGTTGTTACTGAGCAATGTTGACTTTGGAGGATTGCTGCTATGTACGCCGCCTGGCCCCCGGGATGCCGGCTAAATGGCTGTGTCCAACATAACTGAGCTAAGTGATCCAGTCGCACTGTTAAGTCTGAACATGCAATATTATGTGCAGTATGTCTTTAATAAAAAAAAATAAAAAAAATAGGGAAGGTGCACTGTTAAAAGAACCTAATCATTAACATATCCAAGGAAACACTGACCCATTGTCAAATAGCCACACTACAACGTGGCACGTCATTTGTACCAACGTATCAATCAAATGAGCCTGAAACCGAAGCCAGCTTATTTAAAGTCATGAGGAACATCAGACTTAAACATTTTTTCACCGATGTGGCCCCCGAGTCCACAGGAGAAACTGGAGACACTCATATGGGCTTAAGGAGCAAAAGCTCATTCATGGCACCAGTTAGTCACAAAATATTTGACTCCTATGAGACCATCATGATGAACGAAATTAAGGAACTGTTTAAGAAACCTGTTACAAAAACACCAATTTTACCATCAGAGAAAGGCAAGCGATCAATCAAATTGTCAACAATCAGAATATAGTTTGCTGCAAAGCTGACAAACGAGGTGCACTCGTGATAAAGGATTCAGACTTCTACAAAAGGAGTGTTGGTGAACATGTACACAATGTTGATTTATACATGAAACTACCCCAGGATCCAACAAGGGAATTTGCTAAAATATTAATAACCATTGTGGAGAATGCCTGCTCAATGGGTGTGATCACTGATAAGGACAAAAAATATTTGATACAAGAATACCGGTGGAGCCCCAGTTTGCATATTCTTCCCAAAATACACAAGGATTCTAAAAAACCACTGTTCCGTCCAATTGTGTCTACGAAGGGATCCATCCATGAACCAATTGGAAGGTACTTAGACAAACATCTACAACCAATAGTGAAAGAAATAATTACTTACATATGCAACACAACAGATTTCGTAACCAGATTAAACGGCACCACTTTGGATCCTACCATGACAATAACTTTATTCACCATTGATGTATGTGCGCTCTAAACATCCATTCCGCACAACAGAGGCATAGAAGGAATTGAATTGTTTCTAATCAACCACAACATCAGACAAGAATTGAAGATCTTCGTCTTAGAACTACTTCAATACACCTTAAATCATAGTTACTTTACATGGAACGACTTTTTCTTACAATTAGCCGAATCATCTATGGGCAATTGTGCGGCTCCCAGCTAAGCTAAATTGTTTATGCATCGTCTGGAACTGGACAACATCTTATCCAACTCGAGATGGAATGAGAAGATCCTGAGATTTTGGCGCTATATTGATGACATCTTTCTCATATGGAAAGGGCCTCTAGATGAGATTAAGGACTTTATTACATTCATCAACAATATAGACGACCACATTCAAGTCACACATTCGGTCAGCACAGAAAGTATTTCATTCCTAGATGTACTAGTGACATGCAAAAACAACAGAATTGAGACAGATGTATACACAAAGAGTCGAGACAGGAACAATTCTTTACATTTTGACAGCTGTCATCCGATGTCCTTAAACGACATCTGCCGTATTCTCAATTGTTAAGAATAAAAAGAATCTCTTTACAGGCCAGTACATGCGTGGAGAATCAGAACAAAACGCTCGCAAAATTCAAGGAAAGGAATTATCCAGAAACGGTTTTGACCAGAGCAAAAAAAAGGGCAGGAACAATCAATAGACCTGAATTACTAACAACTCGATCAAGAGAAACAACCAGCAACAGACCAGTATTTGTGTTCAAATTTTCAACCAGGAGTTATTAGGTAAAGAAAATCATACAACATTTTTTTGGTGTCCTGGGGACCTCAGGACACAAGTGGACTTCATCCCCCGAGCAGCAGTACGCCAGGAGGTGCGTGTAAAAAGGGGGCGTTGCCCCAGACCACTCTCAGCAATCCATCTGTGTGGGACTTCCTAGAGACAACAGGAGGGCTAGTTGGCCCCCAGGGACCCTCAGGAGGCAAGGGGACTTCATCCCTCAACCAAGAGCACTCCAGGAGGTGCGTTTGCAGAGTGGTGGAGAAGGAGAGCATGGCCTGTGTCCACCTCTCAGCAATCCCACTGTGTGGGGCTTACTGAAGGTAAGAGGTAGGCTAGTTGGCCCCTAAGGACCCCAGCAGCGAAGTGGACTTTAATCTCCATCCAAGAGCACACCAGGGAGCGCGTTTACAGAATGGTGGGCAAAGGGGGCGTGGCCTGCTATGAGAACTTAGCAATCCTGCTGTGTGGGACGTAATGGAGGTAATAGGAGGGGTAGTTTGCCCCCCAGGACATCCTTGGAGGCCAACTACTTATCTATTACCTCCAGTAAGCCCCACACAGTGGGATTGCTGAAACGTTTTAGGAGGCCATGCCCCCCTCTCTTCATCACTCTGCAAACGTGTCCTGGCAGACTACGGGATGAGGGATGAAGTCCAATTTACTCCTGAGGGACTCTGGGAGCCAAGAAGCCCTCCTGGTACCTCCTGTAAGTCCTACACAGCGGAATTCCTGAGCGCTGATCGGAGGCCCAGCACCCTTTCTCCACCACTCTGCAAACGTGACTACTAGTTAAAGAAGTGTTTGCAATGTAATAGGTTTTGCATTTGCGAGAGTTAGAGCTATTGGCTTTGTAAATGTAAAAGTTTTTACTAAAGTTTTTTGGAGTGGAATCATGTGGTAAGTTGTGCGGTGAGATTATGTGGAAAGAAAGTATGTGGTATTTAGTGTATAGGAATTATGTAGAGTGGGACTGTGTTATAGAGAGTAATTAAAACCAACTCCTCATCCACCAACACCAATCAGAGACCTGACACCAACCACCTAAAATGCATCCTGCTCAACACCCGCTCGATCCACAGACACGCCATCGACCTCTGGAATCTACTAGACACCATCTCACCGGACGTCGCCTTCCTAACAGAAACATGGATGAATGCCACTTCAGCCCCAGACATCACCATTGCCATCCCGGAAGGATACAAGATCATCCGCAAGGACCGCATCAAGCAAACAGGAGGAGGCATCGCTATCGTCCATAAGAACTCCATCCGCATCTCAACCAGCTCAGACGTCAACCTTGCCAGCGCCGAACACCTCCACTTCCAAATCCACACCGACCCCAAGACCACACTCAGAGGCACCCTCCTCTACCGGCCTCCAGGACCCCGTGCACAATTCAGTGATGACATCACTGACTTTATCACCCCACACGCCCTCCCCTCCGAGGACTACATTCTATTGGGAGACCTCAATTTTCACCTGGAAAAGAGCAACGACAGTAGCGCCACCACCCTTCTGGACAATCTTGCCAACCTCGGACTCAAACAACTTGTCACTACCCCCACCCACATTGCAGGTCACACACTCGGTCCCATCTTCACCTCCAGCAAACATGTCTCATTCAGTCACACCACAGCTCTCCATTGGACGGACCACAGCTGCGTTCACTTTACCTACAATAAGACCACAATCCACAACCATCCTCAATCCACCCTGCGAAGAAACTGGAATAAAATCACCATCGACCAAATCTTCTCATCGCTTCTTCTAAACCCCCCCGTCCAACCCTCTAACCCCGACCAAGCAGCCATTAACCTCACCCAATGGCTATCCAACAGCGCCGACATCCTAGCACCGTTGAAAAAACGTCAAAGCAAACTTGGCAGCAAAAACGCCTCCTGGTTCAACGATCTTAAGAAATCGAAGAAATTCTGTCGCTCCCTCGAGAAGGCCGGAAAAAAGACCCAAACACCAGCACCAGGGACGCCTTCAAAAACGCCACCCGCATACACCACCAACTAATCCGGTCTGCCAATAAAGCCGCATTCAAAGACCGACTAGATAACAACGCCCACAACAGCAAGGAATTATTCAACATCGTCAAAGAATTTACCAACCCATCAGCCAACTCCAACGACATCACCCCCTCCCAAGCCCTCTGCGACTCCCTAGCTTCCTTCTTCTACAACAAAATCGCAGACATCCACAACAGCTTCGACAACCGACCCGGAGACCAACCCACCCAACCTTCTGCAGGACCTTCACCCCCTTGAACATCCTCAACGACTGGAACCCAATCTCCACTGAGGACACCATCCGCCTGATGAACTCCATCCACTCAGGATACCCAACTGACCCATGCCCTCACCACATCTTCAACAAAGCAGACTCCATCATAGCACCACACCTCCGAGATGTCATCAACTGCTCCCTCAACACCGCCACCTTCCCTGAAAGCTGGAAACACACAGAACTCAGTGCCCTTCTGAAAAAACCCACTGCTGACCCCACCGAACTAAAAAACTACCGCCCCATCTCGCTTCTTCCATTCCCGGCCAAAGTCATCGAGAAAGCCGTCAACAACCAGCTCGCCGCCTCCTCGAAACCAACAAATCCCTCGACTCCTCACAGTCCGGCTTCCGAGCCAAACACAGCACGGAGACCGCCCTCATCGCCGCAACAGACGACATTCGAACTCTCCTGGACAATGGAGACACAGTCGCCCTCATCCTCCTCGACCTCTCCGCAGCCTTCGACACAGTCTGCCACAACACCCTTCTACAGCGTCTCAGAAACATCGGTATCCAAGGAAAAGCACTGGAATGGATCACCTCGTTCCTCACCGGAAGAACCCAGCGAGTCCGCCTCCCACCATTCAAGTCAGAGGCCACTGAAGTCATCTGCGGCGTGCCACAAGGATCGTCACTCAGCCCCACCCTCTTCAACGTATACATGAGCCCCCTTGCGACCATCGCTCGCCAGCACAATCTCAACATCATCTCCTACGCTGACGACACTCAACTGATCCTCTCACTCACCAAAGACCCTAACACGGCCAAAATCAACTTACACGAAGGAATGAAAGAAGTAGCCGAGTGGATGAAGCACAGCCGTCTGAAACTAAACTCAGACAAAACAGAAGTCCTCATCTTAGGCACCTCCCCCTCCGCCGGGGATGACTCTTGGTGGCCAGAGGCCCTTGGTAAAGCACCCATCCCGACGGATCACGCACGGAACCTGGGCGTCATCCTGGACTCTTCACTCTCGATGACCAGACAAGTCAACGCCGTTTCATCATCTTGCTTCAACATTCTTCGCATGCTCAAAAAAACATTTCGCTGGATCCCCACCGAAACTAGAAAAACGGTCACCCACGCACTGGTCATGAGCCGCCTGGACTACGGAAACACCCTATACGCCGGTACCACCGCAAAACTCCAGAAAAAACTCCAACGCATCCAGAACGCTTCAGCCAGGCTCATACTAGACATCCCGCGTAAAGAACACATCTCTGGTCACCTGAAAAACCTCCACTGGCTCCCCGTAAATAAGAGGATTACTTTCCGCCTCCTAACCCACGCACACAAAGCACTTTACGAACTTGGACCCGAATGCCTCAACACACGACTGTCCTTCTACACCCCCTCCCGTCAGCTACGATCCTCCAACCAAGCCCTTGCCACTGTACCTCGCATCAACAAAACCACCATGGGAGGTAGATCCTTCTCCTACCTAGCAGCTAAAACCTGGAACTCACTTCCCACTAACCTTCGCCTTACTCAGAACCACCTAGCATTCAGAAAGCAACTTAAAACTTGGATATTCGACAAGTAATTCCCCACCCTTTATCAAGCGCCTTGAGACCCTATGGGTATGTAGCGCGCTATACAAATCTCCTGACTTGACTTGACTTGTTGTGGACTGGTAACCTCCGGTTTAGTCTTCCTCGTTTCCATAGAAGCTCAACTATGAACTCAGTGAGAAAAAAAAAAGGAATCAATGAGGAGCACTTGTGGACCTAGTCAGAGGTATGAGCAGGACCACTGGAATTATGCAACTGTTTGGCTGCACCGACTTTCGCACAATTATACATATTCCGCATTAGCCACATAATCTACCGTCTGCTCCCTAATCTGCAGATTTGAACACAAAAAACCTTGTTTCTAGCTCAAACAGCACAAATGTTACCACAAATGAAGCTACAAGTGTTAAAGCGTGTTGGAAGACCCTTTGCAAACCTAGAATGGTCACCTGTTACTTATTGCTAAATGTAGGTGTTAAATTGGCACTAATGGTGGGCAAGCCACTCTTGCCTCTTTCTGTACCTCTGTTGCCTCTGTCTGCACTTCTCTTGCCTCTTTCTGCACCCCTCTTGCTTCTTGCTGCCCCTCTGTTGCTTCGTTCTGCACCCCTATTGCCTCTTTCTGGACCTCTCTTTCTTCTTTTTGCACTCCACTGGCCTCTTGCGGCACCTCTGTTGCTTTTTTCTGCAGATCTCTTGCCTCTTTCTGTACCTCTCTTGCCTCTTTCTGCACCCCTGTTCCTTCTTTCTGCACCTTTCATGCCCGTTTCTGCACCTCTCTTGCCTCTTTCTGTACCTCTGTTGCTTTTTTCTGCACTTCTCTTGCTCTTTCTGCACCCTTCGTGCCTCTTTCTGTATCCTCTTGCCTCTTTGTGCACCTCTCCTACCTCTTTCTGTGCTCATCTTGTCTCTTTTTGCACCTCTGTTGGTGCTTTCTGAACTGCTCTTGCTTCTTTCTGCACTTTTTTTGCAAATGTCAGCCTCCCTCATGCCTTTTTCTGCACCCTTATTTGCTATTTCTCCGCTTCTCTTGCTTATTTCTGTACTTCTTTCTTCTTTCTTCACTGCTCTTGCTTCTTTCTGCACCTCTCTGGCATATTTCCGTACCCCTCTTACCTCTTTCTGCACCCCGTTCCCTCTTTCTGTATCTTTCTTGCCTGTTTCTGCGCCTCGCTTGCTTCTTGCTGCACCTCTGTTGCTTCTTTCTGCACTTCTCTTGCTTCTTTCTGCACCCCTTTTCCCTCTTTCTGTACTCCATTTGCTTCCTTTCGCACCTCTCCTGCCTCTTTCTGGACTCTTCTTGCCTCTTTCTGCATTTCGGTTGGTTCTTTTGTGCTGCTCTTGCTTCTTTCTACACCTCTCTTGTACATTTCTGCACCCCCTTGCCTTGTTCGGCACATGTCGTTTCAACTTTCTGCAACTCTCTTGCCGCTGTCTGCACACCTGTTCCCTCTTTCTGCACCTTTTTCCTGTTTCTGCAACTTTTTTGCCTCTTTCTTCACTTCTCTTGCCTCCTTCTGTACCCCTGTTGCTTCTTTCTGCACTCGTCTTCCCTCTTTCTGCACCTCTCTTGGTTCTTTCTACACCCTTCTTCCTTTTCTTGTGTCCCTCTTGCCTCTTTCTGCAGATCTCTTGTCATTTTCTGTACCTCTGTTGCCTCTTTCTGTGCCTCACTTGCCTCTTTCTGCACTTCTCTTTCTTCTTTTTACACCTTTGTTGCTTTTTTCAGCAATTCTTTTGCCTCTTTCTGCACTTCTCTTGCTTGTTTCTGCACCTCTCTTGCGTCTTTTTGCACCTCCGTTGCCTCTTTCTGCACCTCACTTGCTTCTTTCTGAACCCCTCTTGCCTCTTTCTGTACCCTTCCTTCCTCTTTCTACACCTTTCCTGCCTGTTTCTGCACCTCTCTCGCCTCTTTCTGTACCTCTGTTGCTTTTTTCTGAACTTCTCTTGCCTCTTTCTGCACCCTTTGCGTCTCTTTCAGCACCTCTGTTGCATCTTTCTGCACTTCTCTTCCTTCTTTCTGCACCCCTGCTGCCTCTTTCTGCACCACTCTTGCCTCTTTTTGCTCCTCTGTTGGTTCTTTCTGCACTGCTCTTGCTTCTTTCTGCACCTCTGTTGCCTTTTTCTGCACCTCATTTGCTTTTTTCAGCAATTCTCCTGCTTCTTTCTGCACTTCCCTTGTTGTCTTCTGTACCTCTCTTGCGTCTTTCTGCACCTCTGTTGCCTCTTTCTGTACCTCATTTGCTTCTTTCTGCATCCCTCTTGCTTCTTTCTGCACCCCTTGGGCCTCTTTTTGCACCCCTGTTCCCTCTTTCTGTACCTTTCCTGCCTGTTTCTGCACCTCTCTTGCCCTTTTCTGTACCTCTGTTGCTTCTTTCTGCACTTCTCTTGCTCTTTCTGCACCCTTCGCGCCTCTAGTAATCTTATTCAAAAGTGTAAAAGTACTCACAAGTGTAAGTTACCTTTGTGAATTAGGCTGTATATCTCTGACTCCAGTTGCGGCAGACTCGGGAGTTTTATGGAGTGATTTTAAAAAAGCACAAGCAGAGTCAAACACTGAAATGAGCATGTGGCTTTGTTTAGAAGGGGTTGGTTGATGTGCAACGGAGGGTTGGCAGCCCAAGTGGGTTGGGCTTGGTTTGTCTGAGTGGTTTGTTCTGTCTTCACATTAGAGGGCAGTAATGTTTTGCTCGAGGTGTCCTATTTAGGAGTCTCATTGTGCTTGCATGTCACAAGGTGGGAAAGGCTTCCTCTGGGTGGCCTGTTCGATTGGCTTGTTCTGCAGTTCTGCAGCTTAGGTGGCGGCAGTGGTTCTCTCTGGGTGGCTCGTTCAGTCTGCATGTTATAAGGAGGCACAGGCTCTCCCTGGAAGGTTCATTCAGTAGGTCTGCATGTTACAAGGTGGCGATGGTTCTCTCGGGGTGGCTCGTTCTTCCTACACATTACAAGGTGGCAGTGGACCTCTCTCGGCACCTATGTAGGTGCTTAGTTCTGCAGGTCTGCATATGTTAGGAGATGTCAATAGCTCTCTCTGGATGGCTTGTCTGACTGGCTTCCTGTCGCTCCACGTTAAAAGGTGGCAGTGGCTCTCTGGCTGATCTGTCTCAGTGGTTCCTTCTGCAAGTCTGCACATGTGAGAAAGTGGTGATGGTTCACTCCTATTAGCCTGTCTGGGTAGTTTGTTCTGTCTGCTCAAGTTAGGCTCATTCTGTAGCTTTCGTGGATGGCTTCATTGAGAGCTGAACTCTTACCCATTTCCCTGCTTCTTTTCACAGTCTATGTCTGCCTTCAGGCAAAGTATTGTCCTCTCTCTGGCCCCATGCTGTTATTGTCTCAACATAAAGAATGCCTAATGTCTTCGCTGCTTACCCTTACAACTCTTTAATCAGTCAGCCAGTCGTGATTCTACCACCTGGTACCCATGATCCAGCCACAAAGTGCTTGGTTGTGTATACAGAGCTTGCGCTCTTACTGCCTATCGATACACTCCTGCTGTGGAAATGATTGATGCACCATTTCCCTTCCAGAAAGCTAACATTCATTTATTTCAATCTTACAGGAAATGGATCGATGAAGAGCAACATGAGTACCTTTTTTCAATATCATGAAAAACCTGGAATTTTCAAATCTGTGGCACAAAAGAGGAAAGTAAACATGGTCCAGAACATTTCTGAGATAAGACATTCCAATAGCCAGATGCCACCAGCGAGTACTCAAGAACAAGGAGGAGAGAAAAGTGCAGATTGGCCAAGAGCTTGCAGTGCTCTGCAGAAGTCGACACCCTACGAGTGGAGATTAGACAAGAGCTGTGAGAGTACAGTGAAAAACAACAGTGTTCTCTGTGAATCAACCACACCGCAAAGTAGCAAACCATACACACATGCTGACAGTGAGCAAACCAGCCCGAAGAGCTGCTATGTACAATATCATCAAGAACTCAACTTACAAGGAAGATATGCATGTACTGAATGTGGTAAAAGCTTTGGAGCGATGTCAAGTTTGCTCATACACAGGAGAATACATACAGGGGAGAGACCTTATCATTGTACCGTGTGTGGAAAGAGCTTCAATCAAATAGGAGCTTTAAATAGGCACCAAAAAATGCACACAGGAGAAAGACTGCATCGGTGCACTGTATGCGGAAAAGGATTCAACCGAAAGGACTACCTGCAGGTCCACAAGAAAATACACCCAAACATGGTAGACAATTGTGAGTTCCATCTAGTGGAAATTATGTAAATACCAAAGTGTGGACCATGAGCGAATATGGGAGCACATGGAGTTGTTATCGTCCTTTTACCAATGCATAGAAAAGAGAGTTATAAGAGACATCCAGATAGAATTAAAGACAACTACACATATATGGCTCAGAAGAAGAAATGGTATTGCAATTGATTGTCAAGTCTTCCCCACAAATAGTGAGAGGAATAAGGATGGCCAGTGATGATTGCAGCATCTGGTCTAAACCGTGAAGTGTATAAATCGTTCTAGATGTGTTGTGGCTCGTTGATTTTGTGACCGAACTTAGAAATTGAGTCTATGAAAGGGACTAGGTATGGACCCCATAAAGAAGCTAAGTGTTAACAATAATCTGGATTTACTTTGAGAGAATAGTAGCAACCGTTGTCTCTTGATGAAGGTCCTGACCTGGTATACAAACAAAAGAAGCTGAGTGTAGAGTTGCCATCCCAAGACTACAGTGTGTGTTAGATGTACATTACCAGAAAAACGTCAGAGAAATGTGAGGAAGGAGGTGGGTGGAATGTTATAGGTATACCTAAAAACCAAGAAAGCAGATATACATCACTCCCTTTACAAAAACACAGTGAGTATAGGTCCATCATTGTAGGTTTGGAAACAGGCTTTTACTCAACAAAGAGCGAAATGCGCAGTCAATTTTACAGCATTGCGTAAAAAGAACCGGCAGTGTGCCCCACTTCTTAAAAACCTGAAAAAGACGTATACTTGACTCCGTCCTTGGAGGTTATGGCTCTTTTCTTCCAGTATCAAACAAAGTACCAGATATCTTTTAACCCACTAGTGCAATCCATCTCCACGCAATAGCTAGATCTAACTCTTAGCATGGGTATTAAGAGGTCTGCCGGCAGCTTTTCTACAGGGCTGAGTCTATCCACAGACTGCCACGCCCACTGGCTAAAGTGTAGACACTAGAAATGGCCGCCTGCCACTCCTTATAGCACTAAAAACTCCTGAAAACACAGCTAATAGTTGCCCTGCCCACTCACATGTGTCCAAGTCTTATGTGGTAGTCCTAGAAGGTTAAACACTTACTGTTTTAGGCCATGGGCATTGTTTTGGGGCAGTGGAGCAGGGAAACAGCGCTTCTGTCCAGCTGTTGGACCTAGGTGGAGCCACCAATTCAACTGAGGCAGCTCCTATAGCCATGTTAACCAACTTGTCGTAAAACGAGGATAGTGGAAGATAGCAGTTGGTGTTGCCTTCCATTGGTATCTTGCAGCTGGATTTGAAATCAGGCTGATGGAGTCTAGAGACCTGCTGATGAAGATCTTGGTAGTAGGAGAAAGTCTTCTCATCTGGTGACCACTTGGCAGAGGACAAAGCCCGCAGATGTGGTCCAGGAACTAAGTGATGCTTCAAAGAGGATGTGAGAGTAAAAAAAGAATTGTTTGTGAAGTAGTATTGATGTAGCAGGGAACCGACCACAGGCAGTGTATGAAGCAGTGCAGATTATGTGACCTCAAGTCGTCTTTGGGAAGAGAGGCTCTGTGCACAAAACCTTGAATACATTTTTAATCTCCAAAAACCTTAACATTCAATCCAATATTGCTGCAAAAATGACCGACCAGACTATATAGTAATTATCCCCTCCCTGAAGTGAGATGCTGTCCGTCACCTCTTTACAGACCTGCAATGGCCACCTCTTCTTAAAGAGATCCAGTTCAGAGCCCATGATGTAAATTAGGATAGCTCACCAGGAGGCGCTGCTGTTTTAGAGAAGGTAACAAGGCACCATTGGTGAAACCTGGGACCGATTGAAGAACCAGAAATCTGGAGTCCATCAATACTGAGGCAAAGATATTGTTGGTCTGCGCTTGTAATCACTCCCATGTCCACACAAAAGGAGGGCTGTCCATGCAGGCGACATTTCATCTCTCTGGGCCTTCGACTGCCCTGATCATGTCTTCCATTTTGGCCCGGCTCTACAAGTTGAGCCTTGTCTGGTTTTGTTGTTTCTTGTGGTGGATGTAAAGCGGTGAGTTTAGTGTGTATATTTTTTATCTTCACTGCCAACTCATTTGCAGATCAAGTGCCCTTAGGATAACCTTCCGGTAGAAAATGCATTTCTAAGTTCAACAGGGAACCCTTAACCCTTGGGAGGCCATAGCCACATCTTGGTTCTCGCACTTCATTTCAAAGGGTGGTAGAATTGCTATTCTTCTTCTGTGGGGACTCGTCCAGCTCCACCTTTCGAATCTCTTTGCTTGCAGTCCTTCCGCCCCAGAATAGGCAGCTCAACAGGGTCTGAAGATGCACTGTCTGTCGAGTGGCTCTCCTGCCAGTTGTGTATGTGCAAGCCATGATGGTCATGAATAAGAAATATGGGTAAGTGTCCCCCTGTGCTAAGAGGAAACTGCTGGCGCGTCGGGCTGTTTGTTAATTGTTTTACCGAAATCACTCCCCATTTTTATGTAAAACAAAATAAAAAATTCTGATGGATACTTTTAGCTGCAGATTCTTCGCCTCTGGAACCCATCCAAGCCCCAGACTGGATCTGGAGACTTCTTCCAGCAATGCTCCTGTGCATCAGTATGTGGCGCAGTATGGCATTGCGGCGACTCTATACTGCCCTATAACTGACAGAGCGAAACAGCATATATGTGCCACTCCCGCGCATGGACGTTAGTTCCTTTCATTATGCACCCTTTGGCACAGATCTGGAGCTCCACTCCATTCTTCCTGCAGTCACAATGAGCAAGGGAACAAAGTCCCCACTGAACACCTAGATTACAGGAAGCAGATGTCTGACATGGACCTGCACAAGCTGCGTCTGTGGAGCTTGGGCTCCGATCAATCAATCAATCAGGCGTTTGTTTAGCACTACTACTCACCCGTAAGGGTCTCAAGGCGCTGGGGGTAAGGGTGTGCAGGTTCCAGTCTATCAAGGAGGGGATCCGTCGAAGAGCCAGGTTTTGAGGTTTCTTGCGAAGATGGGAAGCAATGTTGTCTGTCGGAGGTGGAGCGGAAGGGCGTTCCATGCTTTGGCCGCGAGGAAGGAGAAGGAGCGGCCTCCCGATCTGGTCTTTCTGGTGTGGGGGACCACCGCGTAGGAGAAATCATGAAACTGCATCACTTGACAAGTGACCTTTATGCACTTAAAGTTGATTCGGAAGGTGAAGCAAAACTATAAGAAGAGGTTGAGTTAATGCATTGGTCCTGCTTCCACTGCAAATCATGGATGGCGATGAATGTGTTGACTGAGATCCTTTAGCCAGGGCCAGCTTCATCTGAGCCGTTCTTGAAGCCCTTACGGATGCTCGCCTTGATACATGTTCTAAGCCATCCTCATGCCCGCCAGTGGTTTGACCTAACCAAGCACCGTAAACCAGAAAGCTTGATTGTTCAAACTTTAAAAGACAAGGTTAATCAAAATTACTTTCCAACCAATCATCCCGATAGGTAATCCAAAAACCTTGATGCATTCATAAACAGAATATTTTCTTCAGCTAATCTAGCACCCAGCTCTATCAATGGAGTTTGCTCTCTTGGTAAGTACACCAAAGCCTCATGGGACATGGCTAGTGAAATCATGATGGCGTCCCAGAGGACCTCGGGCCTTGTTAGCCCAAATGGTCCATGATGGTCAGAACGCAGGCAAGTATGCACTCTGATCTCACCTGGACACTAGAGAGCGCAATGGCAGGGTCATTGGAACTGGCACCTTGCTCAGAAGGCACGCCCGGACGAGGTTTGTGGAGACCTGCAGCATCCCTAATTGACATGTTCTTCGATAGCTCCAGACTTTTCAGAGACGGGGCTTATACTGCCCTGGTGTGATTCAAAGACAGTTGTGCAGCAGCACAATCCCTGGGGTTATTGATACTAGCTAAACAGTCCCCCACCAATAGTGAAGCCCTGGGGGGCTCGCTCACAGATAATGCCAGACCTCCCAGTGTGCACTGCAGCAACCGTCCCAGCCCTGTCGATGCCATGGGCGTGGGCCTGGCAAAAACCACTCAAACCAGGAGGGACCGCAATCCTCCAGTTCCTCTTTGCTTGCTGAGGCGGCTACAAAGCTGCTTTAGTTTGTCCTCACAGGTTCATGCGTAGCTGACCAGTAGAAGGCAGAATAAACCATTTCCGCCCTGACTTGAACCCATCATGTCAGTCAGGTGGGTCTTACAAATTGTTCAAAGAGGCTGAGCCCTACCTCTCATTACCTCCCCACTCCATCTTCTTTCAACACCAGAGCAACTTTTGGAAGAGCACTCCACAGTCCTGGTTCAGGAAGTCAATCTTCTGTCGTCTAAGAATGCCATGGAGTGGGTAGCAGAGTGAGAGAAGGGAGAAGGATACTGTAACTTCCTCATTCCAATGAAAGATTGAGGCCTCAAACTCATGGGGGACCTCTGCCCTCTGGATGCTAACTCTGGTTCAGAACCTTCAGGCTCTAGCCTCAGGACACTAGATGGTGTCTTTAGACTTACAGGACATATATTTTCACATTCCCCTTCCGCAGTCTCACTGGCGTTACCTGTGGTTCAAGGTGGGCCAGGAGCTTTTCATTATACTGTGCTCCCCTTCAGCCTTACCATGGCACCTCAGGGTACACAAAAGTGATAGTAGTGGCAACTGCCCAACTTCCGATGTCAGGAGGACACATATTCCCCTGCCTCAACAGCTGGCTACTAAAGGAAAACGCACTACAGTCAATCGCAGACCACCTACGGACAATGGTCATACTCCTCACTTTGTTGAGTTTCACCGACAATGAGTCAAAGTCCCACCTGAGCCCTGAGCAGAATATTCCATTCATTGGGGCAGTTCTGAAGACTGTGGTATTTAAAGCCTGTCCACAGCCTCAGGGAGGCCAGAGCATTCAGGATTTGAACCCGACCTTTAGGAGTCAATCCTGGATGGCTGTGAGGCTCCTTGTGTATCCTCCTTATCCCGAACACCGGATGGCACTTATGGGTCCTGTAGGTACATCCTGACTAGATTTATTTGCCACTATCAAGAAACTAGTGTCAGCAAATCTATTCCTTGTAGTCCTGACAAGATACTCAGTAGTATTCCAGCTGCAATGAAAGGAAGGGCATCTGGATGTATTTACACCTCTACTGCTCTTGCCTCAAATTCTAGGGAAGATCAAGACAGACCCGGCCCAAGTCACTCTCCATGCCTTGGGCTGGAATCGGATAGTGTGGTACCCAGAGCTCCTTAGTGAGAGTATCCTCCGATGCGACCTCAGATGGACCTCCTGCGTTTGTTTTGCCAACCGAGGTAGTTGATACCATTCTTGTGGCCAAATGTCGTTCTACAAAGTCTATCTTTGCCGTGCACTGGGAAGAAAGAGTTGCTTGGTGAGGTGCCTGAAACATTGGCTCCTTCTCAACTGGTGGGTGTTCCCTTGCGTGCTCGTTCATTAGTCCAGCAAGGCCTTGAGGTGGGCACAGTGAAAGATTGTCTGTCTGCTCTTTTACCCTTTCTGTGTTTACTTGACCTACTATCTTTAATTCACTGGGTGTGATGCGTTTTATAAATGGTTTGATTCACGCTTCCCCCAAATAATTTGTGAAGCCTCACTGGACCCAAACTTGTTCTTGGCTCTAGCATCCAACCTGCCAAGTCCTAAATCAATAAATGAATAATCACAAATGCGAGCAATAGATGGCCAGGTCACTACCAAACCATCAGTCATCTATATAGCTTTTAATGTAGCAGCCTTCAGTCGTCCAGCAGAAAGGCTGTAAGTGCCCTTTGGGAGAGAACAAGGACACCAACTCTACATGACTGCCTCTGTAGATTATGCACTATTCAGGAAGTGGAAAAGATTGCTTTCTTGCTAACAGTAAATCCTCTGATTTTGACACATTATGGGTCCCTTTTCTAGGTCATCTCGCCACAGAGTTCAGGGAACTTCCACCCCCTGATATCTTAGGGTGCTTGGAATCATCCCAACACAATCCACTTAAATGATACGCGTGAGAGGAACGGACTAGCTACAGTGAACTCTCAGAACATGAAGACATAGAGAGGAAACCAGGAGATGCAATTAAAATCTAAGAGAGTAATTCGACAGAGGTGGGGGGGAAAGAAGAGTGGGTGTTATCCAGGTTAGAAACAGGGGGAGGAGGAAAGATCTTCTTTTATTGCTTGACAAAAGCCAGTTATTGATGCCAATTCCGCGTCAGCCTCCGTTTGAAGGCATTTAAGGTGTACTTTGAAAATGTATTATACTGATTTGTCATATAAAGATCCTGCAGAGGGGGTTAAATGAAACAACACTTAGTCCCCAACATGAGAAAATTGTGTTAACAAAACATTAACAAAGTGTGTTAGCATCTCTAGTTCACTGGAAGAGACCGCTCTTCCATAGCAGGGATTGTTCAGGTAGACTCACCGGCTAACTTTGCTCAGCTTCACTTCCACATTTTTTTAAACTATAAACACTTTCATAGATGCTTGTGACTTGTCAGGTCATTTAGCATACTTTATGGAGTGCAATATTATTCTGTTGCAGATTGATTTGCTTTTGATATCTAAGCACAATAGCTTAATAAATGATTTTATATTCAGATATAAAGGGTCTGGCGTCTTAACATTATTACTCTAGTGGATTGAATGTGTTGCTTCGCTTGTCTGATTGAGAAGTCCTGTACTCGGATTCTGGTATCAGTGGTCCGAGGCCTGGTAACTTTAATGAAGTAATTCTTTATAGTTTGTGTTTGGTTTTTATGAGCGGAATTGTTTTCCCGAACCATAGCAAGAACTAGAAGTACCCATCTCATTCTCCTCTGGACCACAGAAGTAAACCCATCAGACAATCTAAAATTTAAATCAACTTTACTCTTTCTGTGTGCTCAAACAACCACCATATCTTTATTAAAAACAGACAACATACATTTCAAAAACCTTTTTCAGTCTTTATTTCTCGTTGTAGGCTTGAAGAATTTCCTATTCAGACCCAACAATCTGGCACATGCATCAACAATGTCATTTGAGATTCCTTATTAGCGACAAATAAGGATTCGCTAGTAAGGAATAGCAAAAGGCTATGCATTGTGACTCACAAATTGCGATTCGTAATTAAGGAATTCCTCCCCATTCATTCATATGGGCCTAGAGGCCCATAGGAATGAATGGGAAGACATTCTCAATTGGCGATTCTCAATTAGAGAATCGCAAATTGAGAATGCAATTTCAAGGGTTTAGGGTGTCAAAAGGACACCCTGTTGCACCCCTGAAATCTGCATATGAGTACATCTTGCACACACACTTGCCCCAAGGGCATGTGTGTGTGTGTAAAATGGAACTTTGAAAAATGCACTTTAGCGCATTTTTCAAAGTTTTTGCTAATTACCATGTCATTCAACTTCATGGTAATTTGCGCCCCGATTAGCAAAATCGCTAGTTTTTTTACTTGAATGCATTGCATTTAAGGAATCTCAATTTGTGATTCCTTACATGAAATGGCAATTTAAGTAATCGCAATTTAGAGATGACTTAAATTGAGATTTTTGCAAAAATACCGTCGTAAAGGGGCAGATTCTGACAATGTGCCCGTTTGCGACCGGTTTTTGCTTTGATGCATGTGGGCCAATGTCTTTTCTTTCAGGCAATTAACTTCTTATGGGAAAATGCACGAATATGCAGTCTCTGGCCTAGCAGATTTAAAGCGCTAGTGTGCTGTATTTAATTTACATGGTGATATAATCATTTGTGTATCACCAAGTAGTGTCTTCATTTGATCCTATTAAAATCTTTGTTTCCATCACACTTCAGAACTACAAAAAATGTGCTTCAATTTTGCTTTCCTAACTGCTGAATGTGTATAGTTCATTAACAGGTTTTTAATGGCCTCCTATAGTCTTTCCTTTCAACACTCTATACCCCACCGAGATTGTCAGATTCACTTCACTTCTCTGACTGCAGAGTGTGTGGTTTGAAACAACCATTACTTCCCATGTAAAAACATTTTTTAATAAGCAGCAATTTGTCAGACAGCTTGACATCTGACCGATGCCTTTGAAGCGCAGCAAAAGGGACACGATAAATACAGAATTTAAAGGCATCTTTATTAGTTGGTCTTCCATGACCCACCAAAAATCAGCTTGCGAGCCACAGTTTAAGAAACGCTGACCTAGACTGTATTGATTCCTTACCAGCCCACATGCATCCTTTTGCATCAGCCCAGTTAGCAGGGGAATCTCGATTGGTTTACAAGAATAGACTGCTGTAACATTGGACAGGTGGGTCCTGGAACTAGGACAACAGAGGATGAACCTCAAGTTTATTGAAGCCCCTATCGGGCTCATCTTGTGGACGGTGCACCAACTCCTCAGTCTGCTGTAGAGGGTGCACCTCATGTTTATTGAAGCCCCTATCGGGCTCATCTTGTAGACGGTGCACCAACTCCTCAGTCTGCTGCAAGTCCCGGATTCTCTTGCTGCAGAAAGGAGACCCTCAAATTTATCACAAAATAAGTAATTTTATTATAAGTCGTTTCTTGTTGGGACTAGTTTACGAGATGGACATTCAATTCTAGAAATGTACCAGCTCAAAATGTACCTGTGTCACTTTAAATGGCCACCTTACAGGACATTCTCCAGCTTCAGAAGCTTAGAGAATTTGCATTATATTTTCAGGGTGCATCATTGCTATTAAATCATTAAAATCGTGAAGGACTACTTAGAATGCCCAGTTTCATGCCTTTTCGCTCATATAGTGCTAATTAATTCCCAGTTCTGAATAATCACATTTAAAATATATGCATGGCATCACTGAAAGATTTTATTTATCAGAAGTCACCAGCGCTTCCCTTACCTTTACGATGTGCCCATCAAAGTAAAGAGCTTCCACGGAAGCCTACATTAGACTTTTCTGAAGTATGGTGGCTCAATCTGAACATCGACAACCCGTTTATCCTAATCCATCACTCTCGTTCCGCTTGCACGCGATTATGGACTCTGCAGTATGAAAGCTTACCCTTGAGCAGAACAAATGCTCCAGCTCCATTCCTCTGGCTTCAGTCCTTAGGTCAACAGCTAAGGTTTTCATCCATTTCCCTCTGGAAAGAGTATTATTGTCCATGCTTATTTGTTTTGCCTCTGAAAGCAACCTCTTCAGGAGTTGGTAATCAATACATGCAGATCACAGGATCCTTAAGCGGAATGGGTCTTAAGACCCAAATTGACATTTGCTTCCTCCGTGGGCCCAAAGATGCACAATAGTTATTGGATTTAAATTCTAGCTGCAAGGCGCATATTTAGTGATTACAACCGATGTAGCTATGGATAGAGGTGCTATCCCCTGGAGGAATGCTCCTCAGATGTCAGCTGGCACCTCCGTTGTGCATCTATGTCCCTCCAAGTACTTGGATCCGTGTGTCTGTTACTTTTCTCCTGAAAAAGCATATCCAATGCACTACCCTATTTATCATCCTGTACCTCCATCAATATCTTTAATCTACATATATTTACCTTCTTTGTTCATCTATATACTTTCAATGTACTTATGGAGCTATATATTTATAACTTTCTTCTAATTTGGCATTTCCAATGCACTATCCTATTTCTCAGCCTATACTTATCTCAATATATCCTCTGGCCCAACCTTCTGACTCATCTCAAACCTCTTTCTACTATTCATTCCAGTGCACTACCCTATCTCTCACCGAATACATCTATCAATATATCCTCTACATCCACTCTCACATTTACCCCAAACACCATATCACTACTATGATCCCCAAAATAACCCTTTCTAGACTCTCTCCTACTCTACCCTCCGTGCATCATCTGACACCTCTTTTACTGTACCGATCCCCCAAAACAAACCTTTCTAAACCCTTCCCTCTGACTCTTCCCCTCCAAAACCCCTTTTTACTCATCCAAAAGCCTCCTCCTACTGCTATGACCTAAAAATTGAAATAAAAAAAAACTAAAATAATTCACTCTTTTATCCCTCCACTATACTTTTCAATTAAAATAACAGACTAACATGTACACTTCTCAAATTCCATTTTCCACTATACTAATTCACCACTAATCCTTTATGGGTTCCAGAGTAGCGTGCTACTCCCCTATAAAGTGTTTCAACACCCCATCAGGGTTAGAAGCGCTATATAAATGCAAACCTTTTCCCCTTTTCTACCCCTCCCCAACACTTCTCAATCCAAATAACTGACTAACATATCCACCACTCAAATTAATTTCATGTTTCACCATACTAATTCAACATTAATCCTTATGGGTTCCAGAGTAGCGTACTACTCGCCAGAAAAGCACTTCAACACACATCAGGCGTAACAGGTGCTATATGAATGCAAAACGTTCTTACCCTTCTATCCCTCCGCTATCCTTCCGAATCCAAATAACTCACTAATATCCACCACTCAAATTAATTGCATGTTTCACCATACTAATTCAACAGTAATCCTTATGGGTTCCAGAGTAGCGTACTACTCGCCAGAAAAGCACTTCAACACCCATCAGGCGAAACAGGTGCTATATGAATGCAAAACGTTCTTACCCTTCTATCCCTCCGCTATCCTTCCGAATCCAAATTACTCACTAATATCCACCACTCAAATTAATTGCATGTTTCACCATACTAATTCAACAGTAATCCTTATGGGTTCCAGAGTAGCGTACTACTCGCCAGAAAAGCACTTCAACACCCATCAGGCGAAACAGGTGCTATATGAATGCAAAACGTTCTTACCCTTCTATCCCTCCGCTATCCTTCCGAATCCAAATTACTCACTAATATCCACCACTCAAATTACTTTCATATTTCACCATACTAATTCACCACAAATCTGTTATGGGTTTTCCGAGTAGCGTGCTTCAACACCCCATCAGGGGGAACAAGCGCTATATAAATACAAACCTTTTTTCCTCTTCTATCCGTCTGCTATCCATCCGAATCCAAATAACTCACTAACCTATCCACCACTTTAAATTTACTTGCATGTTTCACTATCCTAATTCAACACTAAACCTCTATGGGTCCCGGAGTAGCCTGCCACGTGCCGAAAAAGTGCTTTGATGCCTCGTCAAGGGTAGTAAGCGCTATACAAATGCAATTACAATACAATTATCAAATCACCACATCATTATCAGAATAGGAGTTGTAGGAAGCTGGCTTCGTATATGTTGCACACATTCAAGTATAGCACCAATCCAGACAACGCTTATGGTGTTTTAGTGGTTTAGACAACCTTAGAAAGCTCTCCAAGTGGTAGCTGTGGAGGGCAGCCTGAGGCTAGGAAGAGTGTAGAGCAGCTTGTTTAACCAGTATCTAATCTTATAGTGCAGCTTAATTGACAAAGAGCCACACAGTGTAGTTATAAAAATTGTTATTTATTACAGACACTCACTAACCCAATGCAATATCTCTTACCAGGAGATATAATTACAATACACACAATAATTCGAGTATACGACAGGTAAGTAGCACGAAAATACAGTGGGCTCCAGGGGGAGACCAAACCATATATAAAAGTAGTGGACTGCGACTAACGACCGAAGTTGGGAGTGAACCTAGAAGACTTAGGAGTGCTGGGGACCAAGGAACCACCCGAGGTAAGGACCCAAGAACTCCATGGAGGCCATGTGCTAAGTGGATACTTGGAAGACACCCCATGGAAGATGGACAGTTAGACAACTAGATGTTCTTGGCAAATAAGCTGGAAGAGTCTGGAGGAATCCAGGGGTGGATTCAAGAAGAGTAGTACCTGCAAGCAGAAGGGGCAGAGTCTAGGTCACTCAGGAGTGACCAGGGGGCACGGGCGTCGAGTGACCACCCGTGTCGGCTGTTGCAGGAGAGTTGACAGTGCCCTTGTCTCTGCAGCTATGTGGACCAGCTGAGGATGACCAGGAATACTGTACGAGCAGTCCCACATCGGATTGTCAGGCGCCAGCCTATATAAAAGATAGGCTTAAAATTTACGAACCTAAGCGCGCCCTGAGATCCTCCGATTCCCTCCTGCTATCCTGCCCACGTTTCAAACTGGCAACTAAAGGATGCAGAGCTTTTTCAATCCAAGCCCCCACTATCTGGAACAAGCTACCAGAGGCGCTCCGTAGAGAATCCAACCTTCTCCGTTTCAGGAAAACCTTGAAAACCTTACTTTTCAAGGACTCGTTTACATCCCCGTAGTTAAGTTAACATCTTTTATCTTCACTTTGTCTCTTGTTGCTGTACTTTGTCAGAAGCGCTTTGAGACCTGTCGGTGAGTTGGCGCGATACAAAACCCAGTTACAAAAAAATTACAAATTGTCGATATCCAGGGGGTCGGTGTCCAGCAGGAGCACCAAGAGGCCGTATCAACAGCAAAACGTGGAAGAAGACGACAAGGTACAGTGCTGGGACCAGCAAGGTCCAAGAGACTCACCACGTTCAAGTAAGTCAGGGTAGGACCCGAGCAAGCAGGGGAACCAAGGAAGACCCTCGACGGGCCTGAAGATCTCTGGAGAGCCTTAACAATGGCCAGCCAACACAGGGACTCCATTCCAGTGGTGTTGACAAGGGATCCTGGCCTCAGACTCAGCTTGAAGACCGTGCAGGCCTCGATGAAGTTGTAGAACAATCATCTGTGTTAGCGACCCGGTTGAAGATCAGGATTAGCAATCAGTCAGATGTGTTGTGGTGCCTGCGTATGCATCGGAGTGACTCCTTCACTACAAGGGAGATTCCTTTGGGTGTTTTTGGGTGTCCACAGGACCTGAAAGGGACCTGTATGGGGCGCAGACACTGGCAGTGCAGCGGACTTGCAGAACGAACCGATCAGGAGCTGATGGAATCTTCCCGGTTGCAGTCTCCATTCCGAAAGCAAAGTTCAATGTGGTCAGTCCGACGCGGTCAGAATGTTCAGACGGTTTAAGAGGACGCGGAGTTTGATCTGAATCGAATCCCACAACGAATCTAGCGACCCACCCTCATGTAAGCCCTTAAGTACCCTAAGGAATGGGTTGGGATGATTCAGGGGTCCTTCCCAGAGGAGGGGCTGGACAGTGGGAAGGATACTCCCATGTCCTTTGTCCAGTTTTGTGCCAAACTGGTTTGAGCTGCAGTGCTTTGGTGCGACAGCAGGCCGCAGGGAGTCTTCTGGGTTCAGTGAGGAGGGCAAGCCTCAGGCAGTCTCAAGGGCGCAGGGACTTTGGAGGGCAGGTCATACAGCGTTGCATGTCTGTAGGGCGTCTCATGTCTGTAGGTAGTCTCATGGGTGCAGGGAGTCAGGAGGTGAAGCCGCAGCAGTGAGGAGGGCAGGCCGTAGGCAGGGAGTCTCATGAGTGCAGGGAGTCAGTGGCGAGGCCGCAGCAGTGAGGAGGGCCGGCTGTGGGGAGTCTTGTGCGTGCAGGGAGTCAGGAGGGCAGGCAGCAAGGAGTCTCATGGGTGCATGGAGTCAGGCGGCGAGGCCGCAGCGGTCATGGCGGCAGGTCGCAGGGAGTCTCATGGGTGCAGTCAGGAGGGCAGGTCTTAGGCAGTCTTAAGGGTGCAGGGACTTTGGAGGGCAGGCCTCAGGCAGTCTCAAGGGTGCAGGTACTTTGGAGGGCAGGCCTCAGGCAGTCTCAAGGGTGCAGGGACTTTGGAGGGCAGGCCATAGGGAGTCTCATGTCTGTAGGGAGTCTCATGAGTGCAGGGAGTCAGTGGCGATGCCGCAGCAGTGAGGAGGGCAGGAAGTCTCATGGGTCCAGGGACTGGATCAGGGCATGAGTCAGGGATGGACGCCGTCCACCCCCTTTTTTCACAGGATGGCTGCCAAGAAGTTGGGCCCCACTGTAAAAGATGCTGACTTTGTCCCGGTGTAATTTGCAAACACCTGGACAATTACAGCAGCGCCTGCTCGTTATCTGCTTTCGATCCGCAGCAACCTGCAGGGGATCGGTGGAGCTCTCTTATTTGTGACTCCTGCTAGGCCCATAACAAAGGCTGAGTCTGAGGGGGTATCAGGCCTCCTTTTGTTTGAGTCTCCTGGCTGGCAGCAGTCAGGACCATCACACAGTGAAGGAAATGCAGCAGAGGGGAAACAAAGGCTCGCACTTTGGTAGCACTTCACACATACTTAAGAGGCAGCTTTTCAGTTTGCTCAGGCTCTGTTCAGGAGACATGCATGCACAGTAAGAAGCTCAGATGTGTTGGTTTTTCTCAGTATTTACACACAATAAATAGCATTTATATTGCGCTTAGTAACTCTGGGGAGGTGTTGTAATAATTTAAATTTCACTATTTTTTCTTTTAAAGCACTATGGCTAGAGGAAGCTTTACGCTGACAAAAGGCAATATTTTTTTTGTGTAGCGTACAAAAGTGTGACTCTTCTGCCTAAATCAGTAAGGTTACCAAGTATACTTGAAATGTGTTCCAATGTACTCATGATACGCCTGCTAAACATGTATGTGAGGGCTTCAGATCTGATGTCACTTCCTTAAGATCTGATGCCACTTCATGTGATGCCACGCACTGTGATGCTATGCGCTGTGATGCCAACTCCTGTGAGGCCACTTCCTGTGATGCCACTTCCTGTGATGCCACGTGCTGTGAGGCCACGTGCTGTGAGGCCACGTGCTGTGATACCACTTCCTGTGATGCCACGTGCTTTGATGCCACTTCCTGTGATGCCACGTGCTGTGATGCCACTTCCTGTGATGCCACGTGCTGTGATGCCACTTCCTGTGATGCCACGCGCTGTGATGCCACTTCCTGAAATGCCACGTGCTGTTGTGTCACACGCTGTGATGCCACTTCCTGTGATGCCGTGTGCTGTGATGCCATGTGCTGTGATGCCACTTCCTGTAATTCCATGTGCTGTGATGCAACTTCCTGTGATGCCACATGCTGTAATGCCACTTCCTGTAATGCCACGCGCTATGATGCCACTTCCTGTAATGCCACGTACTGTTGTGTCACATGCTGTTGATGTGTTTTATCTAGGACCCCGATCAATATTGTGACCTCATGCCCCTATATGGCTATAATCAATACATATCCCTATAATGGCATAACAATCCGAGCCATATTTCAGTAACTCGCCTCTGCAGTCCATGACACGCAGAAGCCACTTCCTTAGATTCCTAGATAGCACACCGAGTTCTTTCGACATACCAAATCCCCAGCAACCTGGGAAAGCCCCGCTTGCTTTATTTTGATTAGTAATAGAACTCCTGCGAGCACTGTAAGAACGACCAGTTCTTAGTGACATCTTTATTGACGTCTTATGTCCAAAAACTTACGTCAAACTCTGCACCTTTCAGGTATAAATATACCAACGTTGCCTTAAGCAAGCACACGGTGGTGGTGAATACTGGAGCAGAACAGCTGTCCCCTTGCAGAGAGCCCAGCAGATGCGAGAAGCCCAGGGACGCTGCCCCTCCTCCTTGACGTGCTGAGAAAGACGCTGTCTTTTCTCCTGCCGAGAAGATCCAGCTCCGGCATTTCCAGCCTACCCTTGCGGGTGACTGGGATATCGGGTCCTGAGAGGAGATACCAGACCTCCTGCATTCTATTCCAGAGGTACGGTGCTGACTAAACCCTTAGAGAGAATTCTTGAAACAAACTCTTGGCAAAACCAAATTGCTACTTACTTACTCCCTCCCACGTATTAGGCTTAGGTCAGGTACACCGGGGTAGGCGTAGTTAGAAGCACCAGTTGAGGTCGTTAGCTAATGTATATATGAATGTATATATTTTATTCATTTTAACTATCTTATGTCTAAGAAACCATATCAATGCTTTTACAGTATTATTTCGTAATCCTCCTTTTACTGTACGCACTTTTCAGAATAACAAGTCTTGCAATTGTGGCAATTCATTTCCAGCCTACCCTTGCGGGTGACTGGGATATCGGGTCCTGAGAGGAGATACCAGACCTCCTGCATTCTATTCCAGAGTTACGGTGCTGACTAAGCCCTTAGAGAGAATTCTTGAAACAAACTCTTGGCGATTGAAATAGGCACCGAGGCGAGAATTATCGGGTCCGTGGAATTTTTTGAGCCCAAGACCCGCCGAAGCGGGGAATTGAACCCTGGTCCCAGGCCAGACCTCTGCAGCAGGGTCTGCCGCTCTAACCATTGAGCCACACTTCTCCACTCCAAATTAAGTCTAACATAGTCAGTAGAGACCTAGAAGACCGCAGTCCTACGTCTACACTGCTGTTTGTTATTCCAATGCGTAGGGCCTATAGGGAAAATAGGAACTACATTACATGGCACCCAACGTTTGGTAAGGCGATAAAACTAACGCAAGACGTTAGAGTAACTCAGTCGTGCTTTTTCACACAGACCCTTTCTCCCGTAAATACTCCAATAGACGTCTGGAGTGGGTGAAAGGTTAAAATCCGCCGGAACTTAGTAGGAAGAGATTCCTATGTAGAGTTTCCGGTTTAGTCAACGTTGAAGGATACAGTGTTCCAAAATATTGTGCACCTAATCTTTGTTTCCTTGGAAACCTGTTCTGCAAAGCTTCATTAATACAATGTCAGAAAATAGCAATAACAATGGAACCAATGAAGTCGCAGCAGACGCGAATCAACAGGGTCCCGATGTTACAGGGATTAATGAACCGGGTGCGATTATCATCCCGGCAAACATAAGAAAATCTATAACTTCAAAACTTATAGAAAACGGACTGACATCACGAGGTGGTACAGTCATTTTCGTGATAGAGGCACCCGAATATCGGCAGACAGAGGTATTCTATTCTTGGATAAACTTTCCAGCGGCAAACGCTACAACACACGAGTTCCACTATTATAAAATAGAGGAACCACCGGATGAATACGCTCCTTTCGAGGAGATTGAAATCCCATTAAAATACCAAGAGCACCTGCTCTGGTTTAAAGGCGCCCTAAAACATAATGATCACATTACCAGGCTCGGTCCACTAGGTAGACCAGGAGCAACGTGGCCGGTTCGAGCCAGCTTCACACCACATCCAGACATTGATAAAATGTCAAAAGAAGAACTTTTAGCACAGCTAAAATTATTAATCAAAATACACAGACAGTTAGTCCAATATGTAATGCGGACTGCAACAGTCCAATCAGCTGTTAATATTCCACAGCTGACCCCTCATCAGGGGAACACAAATAAAATTACACCACAGAACATACAATCATGTCTTGGAAAAACTCCCACAAAACGGGAACAAATTCCTTTCTGGTTAGCACAGAAAATTACTCAAATAGAGGCAGTATTCCCGAATACTACCCCTATTGAGAAACACAGAATTCTGACTATCTGCCTTCCAATGGGGGTCGCACCACATGTGGAGGACTGTGAACCTTGGGGTACAGTCTTTGCTTCCATTTACACAAAAACACATGGTGTTCACTGCATGGCGGTAATACCAGATGTGCTAAAACAAATTCAGAATGAATACGGTCCAGAACCTGCTTTAACTCTTGGTATGAAATTACTGAACAACTTCAAGCAGGTTTATTTATTTATTTATTTTATAGTTTTGTAGAGCGCGTAGTCACCCGATGGGTATCCCAGCGCTGAACCTTGTTACTCACTGAGGGTGTAGTCAGGGGGATGCCAGATTAGGGAAAGAGTAGGGTCTCGGCTATATTACTAGCCAACATAAAAGGAGAAGCAGCATCTGTGGCGATCCGCCAGAAATTGAAGGAAACAGATATAACAGATCAACCAATTGAGCTTGCCAGAATTATAGAAAAATGCTATGAAGAATTAGGTAGAGATAGTTTGGGTGGGAAACCAGTAAAACCCCAACTACTCAAAAATCCTGAAAAATTATTTATTAAAAATAATCTAAACACTCCTAAAAAGAGCTGGGATGGAAATAAACAATCCACTCCCATAGAAAAAGTTTTCCAGTCCAGAGGAAGGTCTCCTCGACGGAGGGAAAGAACTGCGACTCGAGAACACCAGTCTCCCCAGAGGGAGCACTCTGAGAAAAAATATAACCTTAGAACTAGGGATAACTTGAAGAAGCCTGATAGATATCAAAGTATTGATACACGTCCCTCTCGATCTTTTTCGCAGAAATCGGAAAAAAGAGGACGGTCAGACCCAGGAGAGCACACCAAGTCCAAAGACAAGGAACCTGCTCAAAGTAAATAATTACAATTTCCAAGAAAGAAGGTAGCCAGTATTAGAGTAATAGAACATGCCGAGAATACTGAGGACACAGCTGAAAAACAGGGAGTGGGCACAGACGATGCTAGACAGTGCAGCAGAAATCACCATAGCTCGCAAGATCCTGATGAGTCATCTGGAGACAGTGGACACGAATGAATACATTCAAGTAGAAACTGCTGACACCAGAGTTAGCGAACCTCATAAAATATACGAAATAACACTGCGTATAGAGGGTGATAAGACTAGGAAAATGAGGGGTCTATTTTGGGATAACCTCTCAAAAGGCTATGACATCCTGTTAGCTGAGAAAGATTGGCACCCGGAGTTTGTCAGGGAGTGCCCTCATGGCGAAGAAATGATTATGCCTGCCTTCTCAAATCACATTCCAATTCACACTAAATATATATATGCAAGGAATTGGGCAGTAGCCCAGGCACCAGCATTATATAAGAATAATGTAGGATGGGATGAGGAATCTCCTCCTCAAAAAATCCAGATAAAATGTCAACCAACTGCACAAAGGCAGTATCCAATTAAGCAAGAAGCTAAAAAACAGGTCAGGTAGATTTTAGATCAGCATGCATACCAGGGGGTGATTGAAACATGCACCTCTCAAATGAACAATCCTTTGTTTCTTGTCTCCAAACCGGACGATTCGTATCGTCTAGTTTTGGACTACAGACACCTTAACTCATGTTGCAAAACATTTGCAGTACAAAATTCGCATAGTGCTGCACTAATGAATAACATAGTTTGCAAAAAATATAAAACAACATTAGTCATATCTAATGGGTTCTTTTGTCAAAATATTGCACCAGAAAGCAGATACTTGATCGCTTTCTCAATAATGGGGTCACAGAAAAATTTCTGTAGACTCCCACAGGGATTCAAGAACAGCCCAGGACTATTCTCAGCCAGAGTAACAGAGTTACTACAAATATATGATGATGAGGCATTATCTTATGTCGATGACATCTATCTCACAGACGACGACTTGGATACTCACTTGAAAAGGGTGAACACCATAATACTTGGGTTCGCTGAAGAGGGTTACAAATTCAACTTTAAAAAGTCAAGAATTGCCCACCTGACAGTATTATTTTTAGGATACGAATTATCAAGTGAAGGAAAAAGCCTAGCGGACTACTTCTTAGAGAAGTGTGCTGTACTCCAAGCACCAAAAACGCTGAAGAACTTACAATCGATTCTAGGCTTCCTGAATTTCAGAAGAACTTACATTCTAAATTATGCGGAGAGGGTTAAACCTCTCTACGAATTAATTAAACCTGATTTTAAACCAATCAACTGGACTCAAAAACACACAGAAATTTTGAGATCTCTGCAAACAGACATGTTGGCAAAAACAGAATTAGAAACACGTGACAATACACGCAACCTTGTAATCCGAGTCATCCCAGGAAGATGCGGATTCACGTACCTGACGTCTAATGAGGGAGAAACGGTACCAATAGCTTACAGATCTCACTTGTACACACAAGCAGAAAAAGCATTCAGTCTCATAGAAAATACTGTGAAAGCAGTGCAAACTGATATAGCGAAAGAACGAGAACTAGCACAAGGCAAAAGGATCACTGTTCTCACAGCAGAATCCGCCTTCGAGGCACTATTCAGCCCAGTAAACCTGCCTACAGTGTCACTGGATCCGAAATGGATACAGTGGGAAAATTCTCTTGCTGCAGAAGACGTGAAATACTATTTCGCCCAGCACATGAAAAAACTGAATGATTTAACTTATGAAAAAGAATATCCTCTGCCAATTGAAATTCTTCCTCTATAACAGTACTCCTGTATAATCTATACAGACAGATTTGTACAGCATTACAATGTAGAAAATAAATCCTACGATGCAGCCTGCGCGATTGTTAAAGGTCACTGGCTGTGCGGTAAATTCAGACCGAAAATAACAAAAACTGAATCACTTAGAAAATGTTCGGCTCAGCGAGCTGCAATCAGATCCTTAAAGATGGCGCTTGAAAATGCAGAACTTGAATTCCCGACACAAATCGTGTGCGATTCGCATTTTTGCGTCAACTCTTACAATAATGAGTTGCAGAGCTGGGTTCAAAATGATTACAAAGATTACACAGGTGGCACAATTAAGCATAAAATGCTTTGGGAACAAGTATTTCTTTTATAGAAGGAACTACAAAAGACTCACGTGATACACACTCTTAGTCATCAACGTGATGGCGTTCACGTTGCAGGGAATTCATTGGCTGATGAAGCCGCGAACGCAGCTGTACAAACGGCTTCCGTAGCTGCTATCACCCGGTCAAAAACAAAAATAGACAGCGATATACTACAAGCTGTCAGTGCGTCAGTAAAAGATTATAGAAAAACACTCCCAAAAGGCTTTCCAGAAAAGTACTTATATTTAACAAATACGAATAATGTTCCTTTTGTTCGAATCCCTGGAGTGGGGGATAGAGTAATTCCAAACATGGAACACAGGTTAGGACTAATTACAGCGGCACATGAAGGGCTTGCTTCTGCACACGCTGGCATTTCCGCAACAATATCATTATTAAAACAGAGATATTGGTGGCCCCGCATGAGAATACAAATTAAGAGATATGTATTAGAATGCGAAATATGCCAAAGAATAAAAGTATCAACAGTAAAATGACCAGCGCAGACACCCCTTCTCATCTCAGATAAACCATTAGCATGTGTTTACCTGGACCACTGTGGTCCCCTACAAAGGGATGGCAACTATAAATATATCATTGTCACAGTGGATTCCTGTACGAGATTCATATGACGCCAAAACTGTTATAAAAGATCTGCGAGTCTTTATCGGCACATACGCAATTGCCATGTTTCATTCTGACCAGGGTCCTGCTTTCAGCTCTCGAGCTTATAAGGAGGCCATGACCAGTATGGGCATTGGGTTACTATTCTCTTGTCCATTTCACCCTGAGGGAAACAGTGTAGTGGAAAGAAAGAACCGAGACATAAAGCAATCTATAACAGCAAAGGTATTAGGTTCGGGTGATTGGTGGGTCAAACATTTAATAAGTGTACAACGTAGTCTTAATAATTTGCCAAGAAATTCTCTAAAAGGTTTCAGCCCGTACGAACTATTGTTCGGAACTAGAATGCATGTTCAGGATCTTGAAAGTCAGGCTTCAGTGGTAAAAGATAAGAATAAAGACTTTGACATCAATGAACGTTTGGCTGTTTTACAGGACTTGAATGAAACAAGAAAATCCTTAAGCAACATACAAATAAAGCAACAGCCAACTACCACTGAAGACACACCAGCAGTCCCAGCAAGACCTGAATTTGAATTGAATTTAAAACATTTGTAAAGCGCAGCGTTCACCCTACGGTTTCTTGGCGCTATGGAGACCTATCTGGATTCCAGAAATTGGGGATCTGGTCAGAGAGAAAATAGCGGTGAAGAAGGAATTTGGGCCGTCTTACAGAAAAGCAGTACCTGTCTTAGCAATCAACGGAACAAGATCAGTAGTACTACCGCCCCTTGCTGGTAAAAAGGAGAACAGAGTTGTATCAATCGACCTGGTAAAACCACAATCATGTGGCCTATAATCAACAGGAGGCCAAGTGGACTCCAGAGAAACAACGGAATACCCAAAATTGCAAAAATCCAAGAGGTTCAAACTGAAAGACTAATCACATTTGATAAACCTGCAGTGCACAGAGAAGGACTATGCAATAATGCCATGGAACTCGCACCTCTTGAAACACAGATTGAAACAGTTTGTCATTAAACTCCAGTCTACAATGATGTGGCATCAGAATGTGCTAATGAAAAGCAAATGGAGAAAACAATACCAACAATTGACAGAACTGCCTCTGGATACTTCATTAACTTCGATAACTTTTCTGAAGATCAAAACGACCCTGAAGTGATGCCAGAAACAAAGACTTTTAAAGGAAAGGCAACAGAACTCTTTCATCAAATCAAAGAAATATATCTAAATGCACCATTGATTGAGCATTGGATTATATCAGGGGTACTTATACTCCTACTATGCCTAATTCTAGTTTTAATTTTAGGAAAATGTATTACAGTTCAATGGACACAGCAAGTCAGAACATCAACTTAGTTCTGAAACCTCACAAATCATCTCACGTCAAGAAAAGAGGACTATCATCAGTAAATGTCACAGCCATTCCAATACCCGGCGGGGTAGTGTGGGACAAGACTGACTATCAAGTATACGGCCCGATCGAGATCTTGAAATATCCTCACCAGTTCAAGGTTTCATTAAGTGACTTTGTAAAACCAAGTACATTCTCTGATGATTGGGATTTTGAAAGTATAAATAATATGATGTCGGATTTAGTGTTGTCAGCAAAATTTACAGAACATGATTATTTACAAGGTTCATCTAATTATGAACAGATGTACTGTTTTTCACATTACGCAGACCATTACTGCACAACCTAGAAATGTTTTTAAATATAACCAATGGGAACATTGTGCAACTCCACCTAAAAGCAGTTCAAAAACATTCTATGAGAAATTCGAATACTTCTCAGGGTTTAACACAAGTGATGCAGAAACGTTTTATTATAAACTGTTGGATAAAACAGAGACGAAAACAATGCTGACAAATACTAAATTGATATATTCAGAAGCATTTTATGAAAAAATGATTACATTTGGTTTTGATTTCTGGAAAAATAACATTGAAACAAAAACCATCTGGGGTACAAAAGATTGGCAGGTACAAGGCCTAGAAGCATTATTTCGAGCCTGCATGATCCCAGAACAAATAATGTTCTTGAATAACACAATTCAACAAACAACATGTCTTGGACTAGCCAAGATTAAAGACCTTAACAAACCGTCTAAAGCCAATACCTGATAATGCAACCACAGATACTGAAATAGACGTATCCCAAATTTTAAATGAAAACAGAACACATCCTGATTGGAAAAAGTGGTTAATCTGACCTACTGACACGAATAACCGCCAAGATAGATTCCTGAACAAAATACAGGGGTTAAAAATGACCAGACCAGACCCTAGATACTCCCAGAGACAACATCCAGGGATAGTAACAACATACAGTGTAGGGAAACTGTGCCTTGAATGGCTAGAATCATCCACACTGGCAGAAATTAAGCAACACTTATCTTTACTTAAAGATGGTGCTGATTTGCGCGATTTCATTATGGGACCACGCAAACAGCGTCAAAAATGTTTCATAGCGGCAAGTGTATATGCGGCATACAACGAGGCATGGAAAGTAATGCAAATTGAAACAGCAGAAAAAATACGAGAAATTGATCGTATTAATTTGGAAAAATCACTTTCTGTTGTGGACAATGAGTTAATGACTCTGTCCTCCAGAATATATTCACTGGACAGTATTGTATCATCTGCCATCGATATAATAGATAAAGACTTGCTAATGTTACAACATGGCCAGTCGCAATTGCGTTCTAATGTACAGCTAGGCTGGACACTGCAAAATCTTCGTTCAGGCTATGTGCCATGGCTTTTAATCAACACAACGTCATTGTTTTCCATCTTTAACCTTACTGATAAACAAATCAGTTTGGCACAGAAAGGAGCAGACTATACAATCCTGAGCATCAAAAAACTTGAGAGATTACCATTGACAATGTCAGAAAGTCCTGTCATTGAATGGATAATACACTGAATTATCACAAGTCCGATAACATTCCGATTTAAAAATTGCCTTGAGTATATACCGACAGGCCAGTATGAACGATTGGGTAAAGGGTACATTAAGTCATCATGGAAATTACCATATACACACACATGCTATAGTGACAACGACAAAAATGTATTTCTTAGTGGTGAAAATTGCAAACATTCACTAAGCGGTATACTTTTGTGCCAGGGTATTAATTTACATGGGGCCTGTGAAGAGATTTCAAACAACCTTTCATGCCACCAGCACGTCACACCTGCAACACAGATAGAGCCCTTCTTTAGGCAACTTTCTAACGGGAGTTACATTCTAATAACGGATCACAGCTGTTGTGGCTTGGTGCCAGGGAAAGCATATCTCGTAAGCGTGACTTCCATGGTCACTTGCTGTATGCAAGCATTGTTTCCAAACGGCCCTGGAGATTCTGAGACGCCGATTTGGCCTCCTTTGAATGTCTCTTCTATACGAATTGATACTTTAAGCAGAATGAAGTCTGTGCTTTTACAGACAACAGTGCCCATCACGTCATCAAAAGAGATGTATGATCTCCAAGTTGCAAGGACAGCTTCGGAGATACATGAACTTTTATCAACAAATTGCCCCGTGCATTTCACAGAAATGCTATGCCAAATCCTAAATATGTCGGATGCCATTGGTATCTCAAACGTATTTAAGACAATTTTTTCGGGACTGTTAACACCATTCAAATCAATTCTGGGCATTATTCCTAATTTCGTCCATTCTGTCTTTGGTGGCATACCACTAATTTTGGAACTTGTAGCAGGCATTTTATTTTTGACCCTCCTGCTCCGATATGGCAAGCCAAAACACAGACATGACTTCGGCAAGGATGGAAGAAACGATCCTAGCAATACGCTACCGGGACCGCATAACTAGAGTCCTTGGATTGGCCAGGATGAGAGATCTGAACATGACCTGGTTTCTTTCATTCAGACCCATATGGCAGACATGCATCTTACCTGTGCTTTGATGTATGCTATGTGGAGAAGAATGCGTGTTAGACACCTGTCTTGCACTACCATCAGCAGTACCAATGGATATCAATACTTTGCTAAGTCCTGTAACAGCTCATGCATCGTGTTGTCCCCAGCGGCTACCAATCCTGATGACAGCATTCGTTGAGACTCCTGCGCTACGACTAGGTGGCGGCAGTGAAGCGGTTAATGAAAGCAACATCACCCAGGTACGGCTTTCTGTGAGCATTGCTGATCCACACATCGAAGATAGCAATCATTCTCACACCTGCCAAGTTACAGCATTATCGAACTTGGTCGAACTGTCACCTGGATATGTAGACCTATTCTTTGAGAGCTTGTCTGATATGATGTTCTCCCCTGAACAGAAACAATGATTTTTGGAAAGCATTCCGGCGCACACCGTTCCCATGAACTCTGAATTCGGCCTTCAGTTACGATAAACAAAAACTACTGCAAAGCTTTTGGAACTCTATTCCCCCGTTCACCATGAAATATTTTTGAATTGAACATTTTTTCAAAATATTTACTTTTCTTTTGGCACAAATACTTTTGCTTAAAGTATAACTATTCATAAAGAACAGAACCTCTATTTTTAGTGAATCTAGAGACAAAAACTTTACCTCGGCTTCTAGCACATTTTACAGCAATTTATATGTGATGAAATAGTCTCGCCCTTCTTTTCTGTATTAAGAGACATTTCATGTGTAATTTTTCGCAAAATCGTTCAACCTATTACATATGCAATAATTTTTGAATGATTTCTATGCTTAAAACGTACAGTACCTATACTCTCATGTATTTCATATACGCCATTTCAAATGCAATATGTATTTTGGGGTGGGAAGTATTACACGCGCATCTTATTGCTTTAGTTTTTAGTAATTTGATGGACATAAATTAGTGGAGTGGGTGTTGTGTTCTATCTAGGACCCCGATCAATATTGTGACCTTATGCCCCTATACGGCTATAATCAATTCATATCCCTATAATGGCATAAACGATCAGAACCATATTTCAGTAACTCGTCTCTGCAGATCATTACAGTACATGACACAGCAGAAGCCACTATCTTAGATTCCTAGATAACACACCGAGTTCTTTCAACCGATAAAACCCCCAGCAACCTGGGAAAGCCCCGCTTGCTTTGTTTTGATTAGTAAGAGAACTCTTGCAAGCACTGTAAGAACGACCAGTTCTTAGTGACATCTTTATTGACGTCTTATGTCCAAAAACTTACGTCAAACAAGGCACCTTTCAGGTATAAATAATACCAATGTTGCCTTAAGCAAGCGCGATGGTGAATACAGGAGCAGAACAGCTGTCCCTTGCAGAGCCCAGCAGATGCGAGAACCCACGGATGCTGCCCCTCCTCCTCCTTGACGCGCTGAGAAAGACGCTGTCTTTTCTCCTGCCGAGAAAATCCAGCTCCGGCGTTTCCAGCCTACCCTCGCGGGTAACTGGAATATCGAGTCTTGAGAGGAGATACCAGACCTCCAACATTCTATTCCAGAGGTACGGTGTTGACTAAATCCTTAGAGAGAATTCTTGAAGCAAACCCTTGGCAAAACCAACTTAACTTAAACTGCTACTCACTTACTCCCTCCCAAGTTTAGGCTTAGGTCAGGTACACTGGGGTAGGCGTAGTTAGAAGCACCAGTTGAGGACGTTATCCAAATGTATATATAAATGTATATATTTTATTCATTTTAACTATCGTATGGCTAAGAAACCATATCAATGCTGTTACAGTATTATTTCGCAATACTCCTTTTACTGTACGTACTTTTTATAATAACAAGTCTTGCAATTGTGGCAATTCATTTCTCTTGCATGAGAAGAAAGACTGTTCAATAAATAATACCTTTTATTGAAATCGCCCGTCTCTCTATTCTCTGCATCCTGGTGAAAGTAATTCTTGTACAACTGACTGAGTGAAATAGCTGTCTACTGTTTCACACGACTCTAGAGATTGACTCTTATTCTGAGGAGCAAAGTTGTCATGGTAATGCGGTTGTTGGAAAACTGAATCCCTTCTTGTCTGAGCCAGGGAAGCTGATCACTTCCTATTCAGTTAAGAAAGTTTCCAGTGACCTCTGAGCTAGCTGGTATAAACCCAATTAAGTCTAACATAGTCAGTAGAGACCTAGAAGACCGAACTCCTACGTCTACACTGCTGTTTATGGTATTGCAATGCGCAGGGCCTTTAGAGAAAATAGGAACTACACTACAGTAATGAGTGTAAACATTCACTAAGCGGTATACTTTTGTGCCAAGGTATTAACTTACATGGGGCCTGTGAGGGTACTTCAAACAACCTTTCATGCCACCAGCATGGCACACCTGTAGCACAAATAGAGCCATTCTTTAGGCAACTTTCTAATGGGAGTTACGTTCTAATAACGGATCACAGCTGTTGTGGCGTTGGTGCCAGGGAAAGCATATCTCTTAAGCGTGAGTTCCATGGACACTTGCAGTAGGCAAGCATTGTATCCGAACGGCCTGGGAGACTCAGTGGCTCCGATTTGGCCTAGTTTGAATATCTCTTCTATACGAATTGATACTTTAAGCAGAATGAAGTCTGTGCGTTTGCAGACAACAGTGCCCATCTCGTCATCAAAAGAGACGTATGATCTCCAAGTTGCAAGGACGGCGGCAGAGATACATACACTTTTATCAACAAATTGCCCGGTGCATTTCACAGAAATGCTTAGCCATATTCTAAATATTTCGAATGCCAGTGGTATCTCGAATGTATTTAAGACAACTTTTTCGGGACTGTTAACACCATTTGAAGCAGTGCTTGGTATCTTTCCCAATTTTGTCCATTCAATCTTTGGCAGCGTACCACCACTTTTGGGACTCGTTGCAGGTATTTTATTTTTGACCCTCCTGCTCCGATATGGCAAACCAAAACGCAGACATGACTCCGGCAAGGTTGGAAGAAACAATCCTAGCAATTCGCTACCGGGACCGCATAACTAAAGTCCTTGGACTAGCCCGGCTAAGAGATCTGAATATGACCTGGTTTCTTTCATTCAGACCTATATGGCAGACCTGCATCTTACCTGTGCTTTGATGTATGCTATGCGGAGAGGAATGCGTGTTAGACACCTGTCTTGCACTACAATCAGCAGTGCCAATGGATGTCGATACTTTGCTAAGTCCAGTAACGGCTCACGCATCGTGTTGTCCCCAGCGGTTACCAATCCTGATGACGGCATTCGTTGAGACTCCTGCGCTACGACTAGGTGGCGGCAGTGAAGCAAGAAATGAAAGCAACATCACCCAGGTACGACCTTATGTGAGCATTGCTGATCCTGAAATCGATGATAGCAATCATTCTCACAACTCCCAAGTTACAGCATTATCGAACTTGGTCGAACTGTCACCTGAATATGTAGACCAATTCTTTGTGAGCCTGTCTGAAATGATGTTCTCCCCTGAACAGAAACAATAACTTTTTGGAAAACAATCCGGCACACAGCGTTCCCATGAACTCTGAATTCAGCCTTCATCTTTGATAAACAAAAACTACTGAAAAGCAGTTTGAACTATTTTTTCCCCACTCACCATGAAATTATTTTTTTCAAAAATTTCCAAAATATTTAGCTTTTTCTGGCACATGTACTTTGCTTAAAGTAGAACTATTCGTAAAGAACAGAGCTTCTATTTTTAGTAGATCTTGAGACAAAATATTACCTCAGCCTCTAGCACATTTTACAGCAATTGTATTTATATGTGATGAAATAGTCTCGCCCTTCTTTTCTGTATTTAGAGACATTTCATGTGTAATTCTTCGCAAAATCGTTCAACTGAATACATATGCAATATTTTTGAATGATTACTATGCTTGATAACGTACAGTACCTATTCATTTACATGTATTTCATATACACCATTTCACATGCAAAATGTATTTTGGGGTGGGTAGGAATACGTGTGCTTCTTATTGCTTTAGTTTTTAGTAATTTGATGGACATTAATTTGTGCAGTGGGTGATGTGTTTTATCTAGGACCCCGATCAATATTGTGACCCCATGCCCCTATACGGCTATAATCAATAGATATCCGTTTAATGGCATAACAATCAGAGCCATATTTCAGTAACTCGCCTCTGCAGTCCATGACAGTCCATGACACAGCAGAAGCCACTTCCTTAGATTCCTAGATAGCACACCGAGTTCTTGCGACATACCAAACCCCCAGCAACCTGGGAAAGCTTTGCTTGCTTTGTTTTGATTAGAAATAGAACTCCTGCGAGCACTGTAAGAACGACCAGTTCTTAGTGACATCTTTATTGACGTCTTATGTCCAAAAACTTACGTCAAACAAGGCACCTTTCAGGTATAAATATACCAACGCTGCCTTAAGCAAGCACACGGTGGTGGTGAATACTGGAGCAGAACAGCTGTCCCCTTGCAGAGAGCCCAGCAGATGCAAGAAGCCCACGGACGCTGCCCCTCCTCCTTGACGCGCTGAGAAAGACGCTGCCTTTTCTCCTGCCGAGAAAATCCAGCTCCGGTGTTTCCAGCCTACCCTTGCGGGTGACTGGGATACCGGGTCCTGAGAGGAGATACCAGACCTCCTGCATTCTATTCCAGAGGTACGGTGCTGACTAAACCCTTAGAGAGAATTTTTGAAACAAACTCTTGGCAAAACCAACTTAACTTAAATTGCTACTTACTTACTCCCTCCAACGTATTAGGCTTAGGTCAGGTACACCGGGGTAGGCGTAGTTAGAACCACCAGTTGAGGTTGTTAGCTAATGTATATATGAATGTATATATTTTATTCATTTTAACTATCTTATGGCTAAGACACCATATCAATGCTTTTACAGTATTATTTCGTAATACTCCTTTTACTGTACACGCTTTTCATAATAACAAGTCTTGCAATTGTGGCAATTCATTTCTCTTGCATGAGAAGGAAGGCTGCTCAATAAATAATATATTTTATTGAAAAACACCCGTCTCTCTATTCTCTGCAGTCTGGTGAAAGGAAATCTGCACAACTGACTGAGTGAAATAGCTGTCTATTGTTTCACACGACACTAGAGATTGACTCTTATTCTGAGGAGCAAAGTTGTCATGTTTATGCGGTTGTCGGAAGCTGAATCCCTTCTTGTCTGAGCCAGGGAAGCTGATCACTTCCTATTCAGTCAAGAAAGTTTCCAGTGACCTCTGAGGTAGCTGGCGAAAACCTAAATTAAGTCTAACATAGTCAGTAGAGACCTAGAAGACCGCAGTCCTACGTCTACACTGCTGTTTATGTTATTCCAATGCGCAGGGCCTATAGGGAAAATAGGAACTACACTACACTGTGATGCCCCCTTGCATACTGGTTAACTAGGTTAGTCCCCCCACTTCTTTTTCGGTCTCGCTCTCGAGACCTATTGTCGTTGAGATGCCTCTCAAGGGAGACAGACCGGGGCACGCGCGGCGATTCTGGTTTGTGGACGAGCACGTAAGACGCGCCTGCCACAAAGCGTGCACAGCTGGCTCGAGTCAACAGTGTGAACGTGCGAAATTGAAGTGCAGTATGAAACCAAACAGGCCTTGGCGTTTAGAGCTTCGTGGCCTACCTGGTGCTGTGTTGTGTAACACGCCCCAGCCACACATCATGTGTCAGGCTGTGTGGACAGTCTAGTCACATTATATAATCACACCGCCCAGACCACCACCAAACCCACCCTTCACTCTCCCTTACAGCTAAGCACGTTTATATTGACAACAATAAACTATAACGCCCCTATGACTGCCCCATCCTCACCCTTTAACTGGCTGGTACTGAAAAAATTACTGTAAATACAAGTTAGACATTTTTAGATGACTGTTTTTCTCTCCTTTTTAAGTTATTATGCATTATATATACTCTTCGCCTAACCCGTGAGATATACAAATGCTTTCCTGTGTAAAGCACTTAAATATGCCTTGGGATGATGTCCACTCTATGCAAAACAATTGACTAAATACTGCTCTGTTATTGTATGCATAACACTTGTCATACGTGTCGTGTGTCCCTATTCACTTTAACACAATTACCGAACATTTACTCCAACCCCAGCAGCTTGATAATAGGCAGCCCTCCACCCCGGGTGCTTCTCACCTTCCACCCCTGCCCCAGTCACCCCTCCCTAGCCATGGCCCTCCCCAGGCAGTGCTGCCCCTGCCCCAGGCGTGCGCTCAACTGCATAGGTCTGCGCCGCGCTGTTGGCCCGGGGCTCAGCCGCACCTGCTCCTGCACGCAGGTGTTCTTCAGCTGCTCGTGGTCCCGCTGGTCCAGCTGGCGGTCGGAGGGCAGTGCCAGGGAAAAGGTGTCCATGTTGGGCTGCAGAGCCGACATGAGGAAGGTGCCGCCGAGCTGCGCAGCACCCACCGACCGGAGCACGGTGAAGACTGGAGGCGCCACCACGGGGCACGAGCTGCAGACCACGGCAATGTGCACATCCACAATGCGTGCCCTTCTCTCCCACCCCTCCCCATTCAAGCAGCAAGCTACCCATTGTATTTTATTATTTATGCGTTTTAATATAGCGTGGACTGTACCCGAAGGTGTCAGAGCGTTTTACAAACAGAACTGATATAAGAGAACAATACAAGTTAACAAATCGCAAAAGGTACATTACATGAGGCAAAAGTGACAATTGTGAGTGAACAAAGTACAAGTGGTAGCAAACGGTGCATTACAAGAGGAAAAAGTGACGCGTGCAGGTTACAAAAGCATACAAAGTACAAGTAGAGGTATAATACTGCAATAAATGGAGGACACTCAAACACAAGAACAAAGGTTACATAGGCAATGGTGGCACTTGTGCAAGTATCGAGAGCAAACAAAAAGTAAGAGGTAGCAAACTGTGTGAGCCGGTACGAACAAAAAGGCACACCACTTCACCTGCATGGAAGTGTACATGCAAATATGGCTTGTTGTGATACCTTCCAAGTAATGCAGACCAGAGCGCGAGCAGACTTTGGTCTGTGAACGCGCTTCCCACGAGCAGGTCTGTGAACGTGCTTCACATGAACAGCTTTTGCGTGTTCATTCAATTTGAGTGCTCCTCTCCGGAAGACCTGCTGCGTTAATTATAGATCCTTTCCTGGAGAGGTGCTATTATTTAGCAGCGTGGGGTGCCTGTCGGCATGCTGTTTTAATAACTTTCTTTTTATTAGAATGCAGCCTGTTTCTCTCTAAGATAAATGGAATGCTCCGAAATAGTTCTTAAATCGTTCCTTTTCCTTTAAATACCATCACAGAAGACCTTTCAGTTTCATCAACGCCAGGGTTTTTTGAAAAGGACAATACTTTCTTTTTCACAGAAATGTCTTTGTTCTCATTGCATTAGGTGTCTACTACGTAAAGTCACATGGTGTAACCATATGCTTCCTAAAATGTAGCTCAAATTGCTTCCAACCAACTTCCTGTTCTGATGTGCGTTTTTTTTGCCCCTTTGCTGCCCTCGTCCGCTCGGGAAACTTCCTCCCTGCACCAACAAATAAACAGGACTGGCAAGCAACTACCACATCAGAACTTTTTATTTAAACAAAAACTTTATTGAAAATATCTTCAATGGTCAAGACCATGGAAGAAGGACTCATGCGTACACTAGTTTATCGCAATAATAGACAAACATGAAGGTCCCTTGCAGTCTGTCAACTAGTGCTCAGCACTCCCCGTGGATGTGCTGTCAGAACTTCACCTGCCGCCGACTGATTCGTCGTCATTTGTTTTTTGTTTTTTTCCCTCTGGCTTGTTCCAGCACGTCAGCCATATAAGCCCCACCTTCTTGCTTGCCGGCGTCTCTTTTGATTTACTCATTCGTCCTCTCGATGCTTCTGGTGAGTCTATTTCCAACATCGATTGCCCTTTTGATTTGTGCACAGGCCTCAGTTAATTTTTCCTGCTAGGCCTCCATAGGGCTTATGGTTTTGGCAATCTGCTACGTCCCCTGACCTCCCGGTATTTTGCCCAGCTGTTCTCGAACTCCGCACTCCCACCTTAATTTGCCAGGGGTCACACCGCGAGATTACAAACACAACACAGCATTAGTACTTACATTCACACGGCCCATTGACTAAGTTTTGATTTTTTAAAACTGCTCTCTTCCCTGCTCTTTCTGCTATGCTTAATTGTGTCCTGCGTACCAATTGGTATTGGTCTTGGCCTTGAAGGCTCAGTATTCCTGTAACCCCACATGCATTTAGTGCTTTTCTCTTTTCACAACACACAGACCCAACGTTGCATGGTCATGGTACACGCCGTACTTACGTGGGCTTATGATGTTTTGTACCTCATCACAAAATGAATGTCTCTTATTCACGGAAATCCACCTGTACACGGTTGTGCTTCACACAGTATTTATACAGGATTCCTTTAAATTACCCTATTCACTAGCTTTTCCCTGGTATTTTATCACCTTCAGGGGGTCTGACATTCAGGGCGCAGGGTTTTGATAACATTAATAATGCGTTTTCCAACCCAGTTACCGAAGCCTCCCCTTTGTTTTAAGGTTTCCGCCCATTCTGGTTATTTCTCCTCTCACTCACAAGGTCTGTGCGTTTGCTCAATCCTCCAAATAATACTCTGCACCCATCAGCTGTTTTCATGTGCCTCTGTTGCCTGCTTGTGATCGGGTTTTTGTGTGCCACTGTTGCCTGCTTGTGATCGGGTTTTCGCGTGCCATTGTTGCCTGCTTGTGATCGGGTTTTCACATGCCTCTGTTTCCTGCTTGTAATCGGGTTTTCGTGTGCCTCTGTTGCCTACTTGTGATCGGGTTTTCCTGCGCCTTTGTTGCCTGCTTGTGATCGGGTTTTCGTCGTGTCCTCTGTTGCCTGCTGTGCCTCTGTTGCCTGCTTGTGATCGGGTTTTCGTGTGCCTCTGTTGCCTGCTTGTGATTGGGTTTTTGTGTGCCTCTGTTGCCTGCCTCATGCACAGGCTCTTTCCGCGTTGCCCGCCAGTGGGGCGGATGATCATTCCTATGCAGGGACCAAGGCCAAAGCTAAGCTTAAGGCCCACACCGACACAGATACCACCACAACCAACACCGACACCGACACTGACACCTCAGAGGAGCCTCCCCCACCAAAGAAGGCGAGGACTACTCTTCCGTCACTGGCGGAACCTCTGAACACCCCATTCACCTTCGACCCTTCCGAGATTATGCACCCAAGGTCATCGGACTGGATACCTCCCCCTGCGGTTTCTGCCTACCTCCATGAGAACCTTAGGAAAGGTTTTCCAAGGGAAGTGCGTAATCACCTAAAGTCCGAATGTCCGCGCCCTGAGCTGCCGGAGAAAGTGGCCGAGACGCCCGAAATTGATGCAAGCCTTCTGACATTCCTAAGAAATTCTCAAAGGATCCCAAACGTGGCATCAACCGCGCCTGGCGTGGGTGCCAGGATAAAATGCTGGACGTTGTGGGTCCTTTGGCCAAGATACTAGAGATGGCCTGGGCGGCCAAAAAGAGCTCTACCCCAATAGACCCGGATATCCTTGCTGTTTGGACTCAACGGGCCATGTGCCTTCTTGGCAATGCCAATTGTGCGATATTGTCGGAGAGACGCAAGTCACTCCTGATCAGGATGGACAGCAATCTTACGGAGCTGGCGGATGCAGAACCCGGATCCCTAGCGGAGGGACAGCTCTTCGGGGAGCGCTTCGTCAAAGACGTTTCAAAGTATGTCAGTTCATTTACTAGCCTGGATAAAGCGCAAACTGGGATAAAACGAGTCTTCAACAGAGGTGTTTTTAATCGGGCAGGCGAGGCGGGGGGCGCTCGTCAGGCCGTGGATTCCAAAAAGGTTCCCAGAGAGGCGACTTTGGTCACGGGAGAAACGACTGGGACTCCACACGCGGAGGTACTTTCTATCCATCCCGCAGGGGATTTAACAGTGGGCATTTCCAGCCCGGCAACAACAGGACGAACTTCAAGGCTCATCAATCCACAGGTGAGTGTTGTAGACCTTTCTCTTCTTCCTTTGGGGGGTCGTACTCAACACTGTCTGCGACAGTGGAAGGACCTAACTCAGGACGCCTGGGTGTTGCAAACCGTCCAGGGTTTTCGGTTAGAGTTTTACTCTCGTCCTTTTCAGTCAAATCTCCCAGCAGATCTCCATTTTTCCCTACAAGATCGCAGTTTTATAGACGAGGAGATTGCAGGATTGCTGCAGAAGCACGCGATAGCACCGTGCAACGAGGGGCCTCACGGCTTCTGCAGCAACATCTTCATTGTGCAGGAACAGGCTTGTTCTGAACCTCAAAGATTTCAATCAATTTCTAACGTACAATCATTTCAAGATGGAACGAATCCATTTCTTGGAGGATTTATTGCAGGAAGGAGATTGGTTGGTCAGGCTGGACCTCAAGGACGCATACCTCTCCATCCCAATCTTCCCGCCACATAGCAGGTTCCTACAGTTCAGGTGGAACAGCAGATGGTACGAATATTTGGCTCTTCCTTTGGGGCTTTCCTCAGCTCCTTGGTGCTTCAACAAGGTGATGAAACCAGTGGTCGCTCATCTACGGGAGCGAGGAATACTTCTAATAATTTATTTAGACGACGTCCTGATTATGGCACAGAGTCAGACCTCTCTCCTGCAGCATCTCAGTCTCGCGACAATGCTGCTTCAGAGCTTATGGTTTGTAATCAACCTGAAGATGTCAGTGGTCATCCCGACACAGTTGATAGATTTCCTTGGGTTCACGATCGAATCGCGGTCCGCTCAGTTATGTCTTCCCAAAGCGAAATTGAGGGACCTCAAGAAGGAGATCCTGACGCTGTTGAGCAGACAGGCGGTCACACTCCGGGCCATCGCCAGAGTGGTAGGGATTTTGGCCTCATCAATTCAGGCAATATTTCAGCGCCTAAAGATCAGACACCTTCAGAAGGGACTATCTTATTCGAACGCCATCCCATTGTCTCAGGAAGTCAGGACCGAACTACAGTGGTGGCTAGGTCATATTGACGCCTGGAACAGCAGGGCAATCTCCGGCTCTCAACCCGACGTGGTTATCGAGTCAGACGCCAGCCGTTGGGGCTGGGGCGCACGCTGCTGCAACATCTCCACGGGCGGCAGATGGTCTCAGCAAGAGCTATACTTGCATATAAATTGCTTAGAACTTTCAGTGATGGCGGAGTACATCCCTGGTCAGTCCAATCTGGTAGCGGATTGGAACTTGAGACACCTCAGAGACTACAGCGACTGGAAGTTGCTTCCCAAAGTCTTTCAGTGGCTTCAGGCAGTTTGGGGCCCCTTCCAAAAGGATATCTTCGCCTCCAGATCACGTGCCAGATTCCCCAGTTCTTCAGCTGGAGGCTGGAGCCAATGGCACAGGCAACCGATGCTTTTCTCCAGAATTGGTCAGGCGCGATCCAATAGGCGTTTCCCCCATTCTTACTGATCCCCAGAGTGATGACACAGGTGATCAGACAACAGGCAGAGATTGTCCTGGTGACACCGTGGTGGACGTCTCAGCTGTGGTTTCCGAAGTTGTTGCAGTGGAGCTGCGATCTCCCCAGGTTTCTCCCAGAATCGAACTCGTTATTGCTGGGCCCTCTTCAGGAGCGGCACCCTATGGTGATGGATGGGCGCCTCTCGCTGATGGCATGGAGGCTTTCAGGGAACAGTGGCACCTGCCAGGAGTTTCGGACAAGGCTTCTGAATTTATCAGACAAGCCTGGGCACCCTCCACCAGGAAACGTTATTCCTCGGCCTGGAAGAGCTGGGTGGATTGGTGTGTGGAACGACATCTGGATCCCTTGGGGGAAGTATTACCCCACGTGTTGAATTTCCTGTAAGACAAAGCGGCGAATGGTCTGGCCTACAGATCGGTCAATAACTTTCGGTCTGCCATTTCGGCGGGGCATGCCCTAGTGAGTGGCAAACCGGTGGGCATGCACCCGGTCATTTGTAAACTCCTTAAGGGTATCAGGGTTGCTAACCCGCCCAGACCCAAGTATACAGGTCTGTGGGACGTTTCTTTAGTTATTTCCCTGTTCAACCCTTGGCCGGTTATCTCCTATCCAGGAAGCAGCTCTCAGCAAAGTTGGCTATGTTGCTGTGCCTGTCGTCGTGCAGACAGTCTTCGGATGTGAGAGCACTCGACGTTACAGGTAGAGTATTTACCCAGGAGGGGGTTTCTTTCAATATTACTGGATGTACCAAAACATTGTCTCGTCATATTGATTATAATGCATTCCCAGAAAATGAAAAATTATGTGTGGTACAATGTTTAAAGACGTATGAGGAATGTACAAAGGTCTTATGACCGCAAGGTTGTTCTCAATTGTTAATTGCACTGCAGAAACAGCTGCCACTATTGCCAGGTGGCTCCGCTTTGTAATGCAAGAAACCGGTATTGACATCCAAATGTTTGGTGCTCATTCTATAAGAGGCGCTATGGCGTCAAAATCTTACATGTTGGGTTCTAACATTCAGGACATTATGCGTTGTGCAGACTGGTCCTCTGAGTCAACATTTAAAAAGTTTTATTATAAGCCGGTGGGTGATATTACTACTTTGGTTTTTAATGAGCGTTAAACTAGCATAATCTGAAGCCTCCGGTCCTGTAATAGAATCAAAAATTTGCTAGCATTAGCACCAAGAATTTTCAATTCTATTAAGGACACAGAGGTGAGGATTAACCCACCCGGCTTTTGTTTGCAGTAAAAAGCTTGCCCGCCCATGTTCACTGCTATGACGTTTGGCTATACAGTGGTTACGGTTGTCTTATTTCCTTTATTTCAGGATCAGACAAGAAGTCTGAATAAGAGACGTTGGATGGTTCGCACTTCTGCTTGAAGACTGGTTATTCTCCCACGTTGGAGGAGATGTTGGATTTGTTCTTGTCTAAGTTGGACTTGCGTTCTCTGCAAAGAAAGAGGATGATGGGACCACGCAGAGGGTTCTTATGGACTATGGAGGCGTGGCTAATGTGTGGGCATCATGGGCAATGTAGTTGTTTATACGGTTTGTAAAGAAAATATGAATTTTCGTTGGCTGCTGTGTTTTGCAGTAAAAATAAGAGAAGTATAATCCTCGCCTTCGTGTCCTTAATAGAATTGAAAATTCTTGGCGCGAATGCTAGCAAATGTTTGACTCTGGAGTCTCATCCGAGGCTTTAGTCATTCACCTCATATGGGCGGTTCATTTATGTGCTCGTTGGTTCTATTTGTCATGCGCACAGTGTCGCGCGCCGGGCTCGCTGTGCGCGTGACCGCGACGCCGGCCTCGAGTTCTCAAAATGATTGGTGCACAGGCGAGCGCACAGCAGCCGTCGTGCAAAGGGGGCACGGCCAACACGTTTGTGACGTCACCCTGCGCTTTCAGGATCCAGCTCATAGTACGCGGTGACTCTGGAGGACGCTCTGCGTGATGGCGTCACGGCGCAGTTGCTACGAGACCACGTCAAACAGGAAGAAGGACTCCTGGTTCGGCCGCCCCCGCAGGTCCCGGCTGGAGGTGAGGGGTACCGGGGGAGAGGCGTGTGACGCGGGGGTCTGCGGCCACAGCCGCTGGGTCTCCGGGGGGGTCTGTCTATGCGCTGCCGGGGGCTATGGTGAGTGCTCAGCTTTGGCCATGTGACGCACAGCTGCCAAGCTTTCCGATCGCTGCCTGCGTCATTCTCATATTTTCTACGGAATTATGAGTGACGTTCAGCGTCTGTGAGTGACGTTCAGCGTCTACGAGTGACGTTCAGCCTCTACAAGTGACAAGCTGGGGTCACCTGGGGGGGGGGCTGCTCTGAGCACTGCTGGGGTCACCTGAGGGAGAGCTCTGAGCCTTGCTGGGGTCACCTGAGGTGGGGCTGCTCTGAGCACTGCTGGGGTCAGCTGAGGGGGGTCTGCTCTGAGCACTGCTGGGGTCACCTGAGGAGGGGCTGCTCGGAGCACTGCTGGGGTCACCTGAGAGGGGACTGCTCTGAGCACTGCTGGGGTCACCCGAGGGGGAGCAGCTCTGAGCACTGCTGGGATCACCTGAGGGAGGGCTGCTCGGAGGACTGCTGGGGTCACCTGAGGGGGGCTGCTCTGGGCACTGCTGGGGTCACCTGAGAGGGGGTGGTGGTCTCTGAGCACTGCTGGGGTCACCTGAGGGGGGGTCTTTTCTGAGCACTGCTGGGGTCACCGGGGGCGGGGGCTGCTCTGAGCACTGCTGGGGTCACCAGAAAGGGGGGGCTGTTAGGAGCACTGCTGGGGTCACCTGAGAGGGGGGCTGCTTTGAGCACTGCTGGGGTCACCAGAGGGGGGTCTTTGAGCACTGCTGGGATCACCTGAGGGGGTGCCTTTTAATGTTGCATCATTATAGTGATTTCTGGTCTTTGCGCACTTTAGCACTGTGGCGCAATGTAAAGTGCATGCACTCTCTGAGTGCGTGTCTGCCTTTCCTATGTGCATTCCTATGTGCATTCCTATGGGAGGGCCTGCCCTCCCATAAGAATGCATGGGGGAGATGTGTGTCCATGGTAGTTCCTGATGTGTGGGGAGTGCAAGGTCGAGTTTGGTATGTGCGAACCTGTGAGAGTAAATGCTGCGCGATGATGTGTGCGGCTTTACTGTGTCGAGTGTGGAAGTGCCACTTCTAGAAGTTGGCATGGCTGTGCAGTTAATGTGATTTGGCTGTCTGGCTTGTGATTGGCTGGAGCTGGCTGGTGTGCCTGGCTCCAGGAGTCAGGATTGGTCTGCCCAGGTGGTGAATGGGGAGATCTGCATGTTGATGGCAGGGAGGAGCTCCACCTGGGACCTGAATAGGGCTGGGCTTTCCCCCCACAATGCTGGCTCCGCCCCCTGTGGTGCGACTGATTGCCCTAGCCTGTCCAGTGAATGGGGAGAGGGGCAGAGCACAACAGAGTGCTCCAAAACCAGCTGCGTCTGGTTTTCCCCCACCCTGCACCCTAGAGATAAAGGATTTGTGTGTATACAAAGAGGCTGTAACCTCCTGTAAAATGTTCTTGTTTTCCTGACTTGAATCTACCAGGGGCGTGCTGCTGCTGGGGCCCAGGGGAAGGCTTGCCTCCCTGGGCCCTGCCCAGCCCCTGCATTGCTGGAGGACTTCTTTCTGGGGCCCTTCTGCCTTGCCCTGGAACCCTTGTGGCTATACCTTCCTCCAGGACCTTTGGCAGCTTGGAAACGCTGTATTTTACTTACAAAAAATGCTATCTTAGTGAGCGCTTTATTTCTCCTGGGAGAGCGCTTTATTTCAGCCCTGCAGCTCTGGGCTGCATCGTGTGCAAAGGATTCCCCCTGCCTGGGGATTCCCCTCGCCTTGTGCTTCGAGCACGGGTGCCGACCCCGCTTCTTTTGCTGAGTAATGGTGGCTTTGATACAGCAGGAGCCCACCCTGCTTTATATTTACTTATTTATCCTAGCAGGTGCCACCCCGCATGCCAACTCTATTTGTATTACGAGGGTGCCTACCCCTCGGTACTGGGGGTACAAGAAGATGCCGCAGCCGCGGCAAAACCGGAAGCCTGCGCCCGCATGACTGTGGGCCGGGCCTGGAGTGCATCCCTTCAGCTTCCCCCTGCCTGGGGGAAGCCATTGCCCGCCTTTCCGGTCTCCTGTGTGGAGATAACCAGGAAGTCCCGCCACCCTTGTGCCGCGCCATGAGGAGAGCCGTCGGGAGAAACAGGTGACGCACTGGTCTGCGCTGGGCTCCCAGGATTGAGGGAGAGCCCCGCATGCCGCCACCCGAGTGAAGAGGAGCTCCGCTGCAAAGCTCCTGTGAGTGGAGCCTCCTGTGTTTATTTTTGAAGAGGAGGGTGTCGGGGCACATTGCTGGTGCCCGCCCCTCCACTCCTGCAGGTGCTGTCGTCACTCCGACCGACCATTGTTTGGGAGGCAATGCAGAGGGTAGAGCGACCCAGGTTGGCAGCGAGCCACTCCCCCAGCGGGCAGCATTGTTTCTCGAGCCCATGAGGCTCAAAAGGGGGCAGTTTGTATCTAGAGCCCACTAGGCTCCACGCACATGGGGGGCTCCAACCCTTTGCACAGTTTTGATCCTAAGGGCCCATGAGGCCCATGTCGCAGTTTTGAGTCTACAGCTGCCCAGCAAGCAGTGGGCAGCTGCACCGTTTAGGCTTTCTTTCTGGGGACATGTCTCTGGACTCAGGAGTAAGTTGCACTCCTTCACCCCTAATTTGGCCTTCCCCAGCTGCGCAGCACTTAGTGACAGCTGCAGCGTTTAGGCCCTGTTCTTGTCCTCAGCTGCCCAGCAAGTAGTGGGCAGCTGCTACGTTTAGGTTTTGGCGCAGTGGCGCAACCTGGACCTTAATGTGATATATGTACTACTTTTTGGGTGTTAGGAAGTGTACCTTGTGTAGGCATTTTTGCGCTCCCTGTCTTGATACCTCTAAATGTATTTTTATGCTTAGGAGGTTGTGTTTCCTAGTATAGGTTATGCTAGTGAGTTCATTGTTCCCTGCGTGATATATGCCTAAGGTGTTTAGGATTGCGTAGGGTTTACTTACCTTCTACCAGTGGTTACTGTTTGTGTGCTACATTTGCTATTTTATGCTACAAATTATCCTATGTTCTAAGTACCAATGTCTACCAAGTGCTATTCCTGACAGTGGTCCATGGGGCCCTGTCTTATGTATATATAATCCCCTGTAAAGTCCGCCCGTGCCAGTGGCACAGTGTAAATTGTGTGTTTATTATCTAATGTGTTTGGTATTATACAAAGGCTATTTTTATACATAACCTTGTGTGGAGTTCCTTTTGTGGGGGGCCTGGGATGTTGTTGCTGGTGGGTGCGTGCGCAAATACTTAACTTACATTGCCACCGGGATAAGCCTTACTGCTCGTGTCACGCTACCAAGGAGGCGAGCAGGGGTTATCTTGGCGTGTAACTCCCTTGCCCTGACTGGATTGGTGGTTTCTGCCTGCCCATTTCTAACACTTCCTCTCATTTGGGACTGGGGATGACCTGGGAAAGTCGGGAGCGTCTTTAACATATGATGAAAGCATGTTCTCTCATTCTTTTGATTCTAAAAAGGAGAGGTATCTCTCCACAGCACAAGCATCCTCCTTGCATGGCATAGGCATAGTCCAGCTCTGCTCATGGTGTGAGGGCTGGGCAAGGTCTCTTTGGCCGTCCCCCCCAATGTGGTGGATGCTCTTGTGATACGGATGGTGTGATCGCAGGAGTGTCCGCTTCCCCCTTCCGTTGTGTTGGTTGTGCTGCACTTTGTGCCTCGCTTTGTTGGTGGATCAGTGTGCTTGGACGTGAGGTCTGAGCTGAAATGGAGGAAGTCTGCAGTATCGGCATCAAAGTCGCTCATTGTCTCTAGGTGTGTTAATGCGGTCATAATTTGAATGCTCCCTTCAGCCAAGACTGGAGGTGGGAACCCTAGACTGCTCAGCCTGGTTATATTAGGCTCTCCTCCCCCTGTAACGGTTCTGGATTGTCAAACTTACTGATGTCTGTAGCTTTGTTGGTTTGTGGCTTGCCGAACTCCGTGTTGCCGCGTGAGCTGCCCTTGCAAATGGTCACTGTGGGGTTCAAAGGTATAGGTAATCCCTTGATTTTCGTATTGCTCGAGAATACTGCTGACCCTGCGTCTTTCAGAAAGGCAAATTTTGACGTTATTTTTGGTTGAGTACCAGATGATTTGTAACCAACGGACTCAGCTTCCTGCGTGTGCAGATAGGAAGTACTAACTGTAGTGCTTCCATATGCACTTGGCGACAGGTCGAGTATGCGACCTGTGTCGACAGTAGATGTCTCTTGCTTTTCTCTCCATTTCTTTATTTTTTGTGGGGCTACACTCTGCTTCCCTGATCGCATCCTTTGCTTTGTCCGGTTTTATTGCAAAAAGCCAAGGTGCCCCGTCTTGGGCTTTCAAGGTTTCCGTGCAGGCGGCCTAGGAGTTGCAAGTGGACCAAGCGCACTGGAGTGCAGGAGGGATAAGGATGAGAGCAGGGTTTGCTGCTGATTAGCTAGCCGCACCCGGCTATCACTGGGCCCTTCAGGGTGACCGCTCTCTTTTTTCTTTTTCTTCTCCTGTTATCTGCTGCCTACTCCCTGCTCCCTATCAGCTCCATGTTGATCGGCTGTTTGCTGTCAGTCTCTGTCAGTTGGTGCTACTACTGGGAGCTTTACTTACTTTTCTTACGAATCTTTACAGATCTGCTCACACAGACCTGCGCCTTCCAAACCAATTGCCACTTCAACGAATCACGCAGCTAGTCACTCACGATTTTCCAAATGCTCCAAGTGTCTTTAAGTCCCATGCTCGAAGCACGCGCGTGCGCGTACCTGCCAGTAGAGATAGAATGGTGATGCTTGTTGCGTTGGGCCCATGGCCTGCGGTTTTGGCCTGTCGCTGATGTCTAATGCGTGGATGAGTGGACATGGGAGCTGCTTCCCACCACGCCACCGGGGAATCCTGTGTTGCTTAGTCAGCCGCTGTCATCAGCCGCCATTCACCGCTCCTCGCCCCCTCACGACCTCCACCTCTCCAGCACCTTCAAGGGTGCGATGAAGATGATGCCAGAGCCGTGGGAGCTACATCGCTCCCCGAGACCGCTGCGAGTCAGCACTGAGGCAGCTGATGTGGGCAGGAGGGAGCGGGAGGGAGCAAATGACCAAGTAGGGATGAGCAAAATGTGTGCGAGTTTGCCTGCAATGGCGAGCCTCACCGGTCTCCAGTCTCCGGCCTCCGGTATGATCGCGGCTCGGCACCAGGCTCCTCTGCGTGAGAGCTTCTTCCCCAGCACCTTCCCTAGGGAGGCGAGAAGCGAGCCGGCGATGGCGAGTCCCGATCTAGCTCTGGATCGAGCTCCTACTCCGGTTGCCGATCTCACCGGTATCCAGTCTCCGGTCTCTGGCCGGTCAGGAAAAAGGAGCCGACGATGTTTGGCTCCTAACGAAGCACCTCCTCCTACAGCTGCAAATTGGTCATAGTCACCTGGGGCCATGTGACCTGGGAGTGGGCTGCTCTGAGTAAGTGCTCCATTAAGAAACTGGGGTATAACCCAGAGTGGGTCAAAGGACCTGGGTATTGTATGATATAGAAAACAAGGTGGTCCTAGACACAATTTATCTAACACCTGTAGTTGCAATATTCATTTTAACATCTGAATGGTCGTTTTAGGACTTAATCCTGAAAGAGAAAAGGAAGAAAAACAACAGGCCAAATGCGTTTGCAGTTTTGTCAAAAAAGTACCCAAAACGGATTTCAGTATGGTAATACAAATTCACAATTTAATCCACATTCATATATACATAGTTCAATAAATCCCAGAGGTTGGGAGAGTTCTGCCAGGAGCAGTAGAAAGTGCAAAGATTGAGTGCTCAAGTGAAAGAGTGAAAAATGAATAAAAAAGTAAATCCAATGGTTATTACAAAGACTAAAGTTCAATTCGCTTAGCGTTGATCCTGCCCCATGAAAAATCAATCATATGATTTATTTATGATCTTTCAGAAGGAGGGGGGAGACGGGGTGCAGGCATCAAGAGAGTGGGGGAATCGTCGACGTTTCGACCCTAGCGCTGTAGAGGGTAAGTAACTTTATTGTACAGTTAATAAAAACTCACAATTTTTTTAAAATACACAGCTTAAAAAGAAATATATGTCAAAGATAAAAGTGAATATCAAAGATTACAATTTGTCGATCGCCTTATTTTGCGATAGTATATAAAGTTCATGTTTCCAATTTACTTTTTAATGTTGTTTGTATGAACTGCAGACCAAGAATTATGCTCTAGTGCTCTGTCTGCCTGTTAGTCTGCATCCTCATTTTGGTTTTTCTTGAGTCTTTCCGTTGCTGCATCAAAGAATTTTGAGAGACTGCAGTTTAATTGGGTCTTCTGCGGGTTAAAACATAATTTGACTGCCTGTCTGCAGGTTCTGGTACCCTTCTGATTCCATATTGCACGTAGTAAAGATCTCCTTTTATCCAATAAGCCTGGGCAGATACATATTATATGGGTTAAATCTTCAGATCCAACTCCACAAAGACGACAAGTCTGATCATCTTGATTCCTTTTCCATGGTGGCAGATGAGGGAGGATTGGTAAGATACCGAGCCGCAGCTTTAGAAATTTTTCTTTTGTCTTCTGTTTGAATCCATGATCCAAATAAGCTTGAGGCTTAAGTGTTTTGTAGTCGTTTAGGACATCCATCTGCCCTCTTTGCTAGAGCTTCCTTATCTTCTGTTAGCGATATTATTTTTGTTACTTTGGTTACTACCTTTTTGAAGCTCTTGTGATCTACTGGGGTGTCCCAGAGATCAGTCTTTCCAATGATTCCATCAGATACTCTCTGGCAAGTGATTGTTCTCATTGTTGCCGCTCGATCCAAAGATGGGCATTTAAGGTACCTTGCTCTGTGTTTTTGATCTTGTGCCAGCATTTTATGTAACTGGCCCTTCTTTCCACTGTTTGCTTTGAAGACCGAATTCGAGGCGTATTTGGGCTGGAGATACATAGCTGGGTAGCTGAAAGATGGATCTGTAGGTTTTACGGATCACTTTATCGAGGATCGGCGCATCTTTTCCAAGAGTTGATTCGCTCCCATATGTCAGCGTAGGTTGAAGACAAGCTCTAATTACTTGTAGAAGCGGGTCAAGCGTACAATCAGGCAGTACTTTGTTCAGGGGCTTCATCGCAAGATAACTCATCGTGCCTTTTCGGTGCAGCGTCTCTAATTGAGGTTTGAATGAGCCTCTGCTGTCTAATAGGACCCCAAGATACTTATAGCTTGTTGCATTGTCCAGTTTCTGCCCATCCAAATACCAGCTGTTCTTCCTAGCCTTCTTCTAATTCACAGTCATAGTTCTTGTTTTTGTTAAATTGATAGTTAATCCGTTGCGCTGTGAGAATGAGCTGGTAGTGTTTAGAAGGTGCTGGAGACCAATTGGAGTCCGGCTTATTAGGACCAGGTCGTCAGCATATAGGAGATTGGACAGCGTGATTTCTCCCAGTCGAGGAGCATGCGATTTAAAGCTGTCCAATTCCCCTGGTTAGTCTGCTAGGAAAAGGTTAAATAGTGTGGGTGCTAGGACGCAGCCTTGTTGCAGGCCTTTAAAGGTGTTGATGCGCCTAGAGAGGGGCGTCCCGTCTCCCAGCTTGATCTTGACCCAGGTATTGGTGTGGAGTGAGATCAGCTGCTTCAGAAGGGGCTGTGGTATCCCCCATTTTTCCAACTTTTGCCATAGTTTGCCCCGGTCAACGTGGTCAAAAGCTGAGCTGTAGTCTATAAAACATAGAAACAGCGAGTTCTTTCCTGCTTTGGCCACGTCTGCCAGCAGAGTTAATGCCATGACGTTGGTGCTGGTTCCCAGTCCTCTACAGAAACCTGTTTGGTTTACCGGGATTATTTGCTTTGATGCTGCCCAGGATGTCAATTCCTCCAGTAGAATGCCAGCATCGTACTTTGCCTCTATGTCAATTAGGGCAATCAACCGGTAGTTGCAAGGATTACTCCTATCACCGTGCTTATAAATTGGGCTTATGATCGATCCTTTCCAGGATTCCGGGCTGGTTTCTAGCTCTTGTATGCCCGTGAAGAGTGATACTAATGTGTTGCTCAAGAATTCCTTGTCGTGTTTGAATATTATTGGTGGTATCCCATTTGGGCCTGGCGCTCCTTCCGATTTCCCCTTCTGTATTTGTGTTTTTATGCGAGCCGCTGTTATGTTAATTTTATTTTCATTACTGCTTGATATTGTGCTAATGTTGCTTGATCCACCTTCCTTCTTTTGATTGTATTTTCCCACTTTGCTTTTGGTGGCATTTCTGGACCCTTTTTTGATCTTTCCTGTGTCGTTGTCGTTCTGATTACTCTCCGTTTTCTGTAATTTCACTTCAATGGAGTTGCCCTCTTTGGTTTTATTAAAGTGGATATACAGATAATCTGCCCAAACTGCCTCTGATATATATGAGCTCATTCCATGGTGCCTTGGCCGCTGCAGGCTGTGAATTGTTTGCCAAAATTTGGTGCTGTTTTTAGTTTTGAGTCGTGCTTTATTTTTGCCCAGAATTCGTCGTTCGCCAGTCTTTTTGTTACCCAGATTGCCTTTTTAAGCTTGTTTTTAAACCGCGTAAGGTTTCTTGCAGTGACTCTTTTTGAGGCTGTACGCGCAGTTGTTTCAGAACTTGTTTTATTTTCCGTTTGAGTCTTTTTATCTCCAGTGTGCTTGTCTTTCCTGGTGTGGGCTTCTGAGATTTACCTTTAAGCGTCTTTGGTTTTGTTGCGTATTTGATCCTGAGGGCCTTCGTATACTCTTCAAAGGCTTCTATTGGGTTCGTGACCAGCTTGCCCTGGTGAATTAGATCCTTCACATTTGTAGATAGTTCTTCAATCTTGTTTGTATCTTATTCGTTTGAAATCTGATGTGTATTCGGATCCAACGCTTACCCTGTCTTCCATAGGACTCTCTCTGGTTATGCTTAGGACAATTTCTTGTGGCAGATGGTCGCTTTGATCACTAGCACCCAGTTTAAATGTTTTGATGATATCAAACAGAGGGAGAGTTGCAAGTGCATAATCTAGGTGGGAGGAGATTGTTGCGGAGTGATAGGTTGATGCTGGAGGGGTATCCTCTTTGAACCGGCCATTCAGCACCCTTAGATTTAATTGCTCTAATTCCTTTAGTAATTGATTTGAGCACTTGGTTTGTTTGATTGGAAGTGCTTGTGCTTGGGTTGGAATACCCCAGGCTCTGTTAAGCTCCTGTGCTAGTTTGTCGTCCAATGTGGTTCCAAAGAGAAAAAGACTGAAGTCTCCTGCCAGGATCAAGTTCTCAGCTTCCCCCTCTTCTATGATTCTTGCTGTTTCCTTGACCAGCTCTCTTGCGCCTTTCCATCTGTGCTTCGGATGTATATAGGAGTGAATTATAACGAGAGGGTGGTCCGACTTTCTGATTTTAATTGTTATAGCAATAGCCTGTAAAGCATTTGGGGCTATGGTCTTACTCTTTATCTCCTTCATTGCTCCTATTGTGAGAATTGAGGCAAAGATCATCAGTCCGCCTGAGCTATGACCAAAGGTTGAGGTCCTAGTAGCTAGGACAATTTGTGTCATATATCCTTCCAGGGCTATCTCACGTTCTTCCCAGGATTCTTATAATAATATCAGGTCAAATGACCTTAAATATGTTAATGTTTCCTGATCATCCAGTTTGTCAGTCAAGCCATTGATGTTCCAGATGCATACTCTGAGATTGTTCCGTGGAGTGTGTGATAAAGGCTGGGCAGGAATCCCTTGTCATTGTCCGACCTTATTTGTTATTGTTCGCTGTATTTTGTCCAGATTAGGGATTGGTGGTTTTGTTGTTACCGTTTTAGTATATAAGAGCCTCCCTTGGGGGCCTGGTGACTGGCTAAGAGCTCCTTTTAAAATTGATGTTGCTTTATGAAGGTGTTATTTTTTACTCTCCTCTAAAAACGGTGTTGGGTAGGCTGGTCTCATTCCTAGTTCCAGCTTTATTCCCCACTGAGAGAATTTATTAATTTCTCCTAGGATCCGATCAACCAGATCGTTAGATGTCCATGTTGTCTTTGTTCTTTCTGGTTTATACGGTTCGCGTGTGGAATGGAATTCAATTAGAAGTAGGTCAGTTGAAGTGATGTCTTCCAGTCCCTTAATTGAGTTGACTAATTTTATTATGTTTCCTCTATTTAGGGTGTCCATTCTGCCTCTAGATTTATACTCTGGGATAAATAGTAATAAATCTGTCAATTAGATGGTATGGCTCTGGCTTCTTGGGCTGAGGTTGGTTCGAGGTGTGTGACCCAGTTGGGGAGTTGGTCATTGTTGTTTTTAAATATGGCAGGAGTTTCCCTTATTTTGGGATGTTCCAATTCCTGCTCTAGGACCGGCTGTTCCTCGTTTTGTGGCCTATCCCTTAGCTGGCTGGCCGTATGACTCCTTACTGAGCTACGTGAGTCAATCTCTTGCTCAGATCTTTCCCATTGTTGTAAGCGTTGTGCCTTTCTATCCTCCTTTTGCTCGGGCTGTTCAATTAACGTCTCTAATAATTCTTTTGACATTAGAGTTTTCATTTTGTTAGGGGTCCTTGTAGTTTCCAGTTTCTTACCCAGGGACAGAGTCTGCTCAACCTGGGGAGAAAGTACCGCTATCCCTTCTTGTTCAGCTTGGTCCTGGGATTCTGCCGACTGCCCCTCCTCTTTATGAACAACAGCTATCATTTTCCTGTTCCTGCCCTTCCTTTTTTGTTTCCGTCGGATTCGTGAGTTTGTGGGTACCTCTGTGCTAACTTTTTCATGAGATGAGGGGTTTAAGATGGAGTTTTCTGGGGATTGTCTGGAGTTGGGGGAACAGTTCTTCTTATTTTGAAACAACTTGTTTTCTGCTTCTTTTGTGATTCCGTTTGTTTGGGAGTCCCTAGTAACATTTCCCTCATTGACTATGTCTATCAGGTCAGATGCTGCGTTTGGTTTCAGATTCGCCAGAAGGTTCTCTAGCATTGTTGGTAGCATTGATAGCTTATTTATTATTGGGGAACAATCACATTCTGTTCTTGCTAACGCAGAAAGTTCTGCTGCTTCCTGTCCCCTTTTTATGAGGCCATTTAAGTCTCCTAGTTTCCTCTCAATCCCTGAAGTAAAATCAGCTAATGTTTGCAATACTGTTAGCTGCATGTCTAGTTTGTCAGATTGGTATTGTAAAGCTGTTGCTGATAGTTGTATTGTGTTTAATAGGTTTGTCCAGAAAGTGGTGAACGAGCTTTGGCTCTTTAATCTGCACGTACTAGGGGATTTTCCCGTTTGGGGGTTATGGTAGGTTTTAGGTTGTAAACGGCCACTAGGTCTTGCCACTCCTGTGTTGCGAGGAAGGTCATATCGCTGTCTATGGTGTATGAGTTCTCCCGTTTCTTGTTTTGAGGTAAATTCGGTCGGCCCATTTCTCTCTGCTCTTTATAGGCCATTTGGGAGCCATCTTGTGTACTCTTCAGCATCAGTGAGAGACTACTGTTTGATTGAAGTGTTACTGTCCTTTCATCTAACTCACTCTGAGTTTTTTGCCGTGGGAATGGGTTTGATTGATCGCCCCAATCTTGTGGGTCCTGATGTTTTAAAACAATGGAAGCATCTAGTGCTCGGTCTGATCTTAACCCACTGTGTGATATGTTTCCTTGCCTTGGGAGCTGTCCATTTGGTCCTCCTGGGAGGTGTCTTCTTGCCTTGAGGACTTTTCTGTTGGATGTCTAGTGGGCTACTAATCCCCACTGGCCATTCTGTTGTTGTACATACTACTCCATCTTCTTCAGTTTTGGTTTTTTGCCTGCTTTCGGTTGACACCATGCGGTTATTAACGGCGTGAATGTCCGCTGCTGTAACCTTTAAAGTTTTTTCAGTTTCCAGTGGGGGGTATTCTATCTTCCCGGGCTCCAGTGGGGTTGGTAAACCTTCTAGATTCCCGTTTCTTGTGAAAATTGCCGTTCCAGGATCTTTTAAAAATGCAAATTTTGTGTAGATTTTTTGTTGATAGGAGTTTGAGATTTTCCTAGCCGGCTCTCCTTCTATAGTTATGAGGTCTTCGATTCTATCTCTTTTCTCTCCTTTAAGTGAATTGTTTGGTTCTTTTATGTTGCCTGGTTCCTTTGTGGTTACTAAATTGTTGACTTTGTTGGCGTCCGTGCCAATGCACCAAAGGGAGCCCATATCTTTACTGATTTTTTTGTCGATGTTGGTGTCTTTAAAGTTGTCCTTTTCCTAAATGATTATTGTTTTGCTGGGGTCTTTATCTGAAGGTGATGAAGAAGCTCTGACATCTTTTATAGCCCCCTTTTTGCGTTTTGATATTGGTTTTGAAATAGACCTTCTCACTCTTCCTGACCTCATAGCTAACCAGGTAAAAGTGTTGGACTGATAGACTGATAGCTAATAGTTGGTTATTGATTCTTGATAGACCACCTGGCGGTGCAAATAGAGTGAAAACTCCTGTTATAAGATGGTATTGTTAAATGTTTTGGACGTCTGGTTTGTGCATACTTAATCCAGGGGATTTTCCTAGAATAATGGGAGGGCGGGTAGGGGCTACCCTGATGCAGTGTACATATCAATTAGGCCCCCACTAAATCAGCGACCAGCTCTCGGCACTCTGCCCTCCTTACGGGCTGCTCTTGGCACTCAGCTCCCTGCTACCCCTTCTGCTCTCCGTGCCTGCTCCACTGGGTTGTCCTCAGATCCTCGGCTCCTTGTCTCCCCCCCTCCAAGGCTCTTCAGCAAGGGCGGAGCAGAGCGAGGGGGAATCAGGGGGGTCAGCAGGCACAACTCAGAGGCTCGCAGAACTTCGCGGCGGGGGGACGGCGGGGATTGGCAGAAGCAGAGAGCCAACACCGAACTGAGGCGGGGAGGGAGCCTCGCCTATGCGCCTGAACAACAGTCTCCCCACTCCACTCCACCCACCTCTCCCCTCTCTCCCTTCAGTCCTTCTGTTTGCTCCTCACCGGGATAGCTCCGGGACATCTCCGGTCGGACGCAGATGCCGCAAATGCTCCGGTCTCCAGTCTCCCAACTCTCCCAATGCCGCTGCAAGTTGCTGGAGCCGCTGGAGCCCGCGTCAAGAACCCGCGTCTCCTTGCTCCTTGCTCTCTCGTCTGGCTGGTCTGGTTCGCTCGCTCGTCGTCCGGCAGCCTGTAAGTCACGGACTGGAATCCTCTTGGATGAGGGCCTCAGTGAGCACAACAGTGAGCTCTCTTTTTTCTTAGATGGTTTATTCCAGGCGGGGAGACGGGTCCTCACTTTTGCTGCTGTGAAGCATATGCTACAGAGTCGGGGTCTGCTTTGATGTGAGCATGCGCAGAGCCAAAGTCCTGTAATCTATACAGCCGACTTCCTACTCGGGTGCCATTGCAGTGCGGTGTCTGGACAACGCCCAGGCAAGATCATTAATAACGGGTTGTGGTCAGTGTTCCCTCTAAAGTATGCGCACCTCTTTCACCCCGAGCGCGCATTGTCCGATGTGAAGCGCGCACATAGCAGTTCCCCCGAGAGCGCTCACGTCGCCGGGAGTGGCAGGGCAGGAAAGTTTGCTTTTATTGCCAGCCTGTGCTTGTATTCAGCACAAGAAGCTCCTGCACTTGATGCATTTGTTTTCATAATAAAGCGCGGCTGGGGGCGGATTGGGGGCCATTGTGAAAATATTTCTGTTAATTGCTGCGCATGACGGTGCTGCGATTAACTGCAATACTTCCACAAAGGGCCACAATCAGCCCACAGCTGTGTTCCATTAACAAAAAAGCATGCATCAAGTTCAAAAGCAGGACGTGAAAAGCACACACCATCCTTTTGGACTTGCTGCATTTCCTTTAGGTCTTGTAAAACGGATTGCAACAATTGTGGGACTAAGTGCCATACCCGAGGGTGAGGTGCTCAGGATGGCCAGATCAAAGTCGCTCTAAATGGTTCTGTAAGACCTGCCCCGCTTGTGTTTTAGGGCCAGTGGGACTCTTTGCTCCAAGAACCCAGGCTGAAACGATCTGTTTGCAGGAAACAGGCAGTTGAAGACGAGGTGCTGTAGAGGGATTAACACACCCCACTCCCCCTGGAGAGATCCTGAACTCCCAAACAGTTCTCCAACACCATCCACTGTAACTAACTTACCCAAGATACCCAGTGATGACTTGTGGGTGCTTACTCTATTTGTTCACTCCGAGACCTCTCCAGGCTTCTGCAAGAGGCAGAGAGGCTCCTCCTTTTATTAGTATTTATGCCAAGCCTGACCCCGGAAAGGGTGCAATAATCATTCAAAATAGCGTGGCGTTTCTGGGGCTGAAGGGGGGCAGATCTGGGGGTCTGAGGGGGCAGATCTGGGGTCGGGGGGCAGATCTGGGGTCTGGGGGGCAGATCTGGGGTCTGAGGGGGCAGATCTGGGGTCTGAGGGGGTCAGATCTGGGATCGGGGGGGGCAGATCTGGGGTCTGAGGAGGGCAGATCTGGGGTCTGAGGGGCAAATATGGGGTCTGAATAGGGCAGATCTGGGGTCTGAGGGGCAAATCTGGGGTCTGAGGGGCAGGGGAGATCTGGGGGGGGCAGGTCTGGGGGGTTTGTGGGGGTCTGAAGATGAAGGTAACTGCACAGACAGAAAGGGCTCCTTCCTCCTCTGCAGCAGGCTGAACACAGGAGGAGAGACAGGAAGTGATGTCAGCACCGCTGCTGGTGCTGTCTCTGCCACCGCTGACCTCCTGAATGTCATGTCTGTTCCTTTGCAGAAGTTTAAAAAATGAACAAATTGCTAGTATTTCACTGAAGGAGGGGGCAGAGCTGGCATGAGGGGCTGAATCTGAGGCTCCTCAAGAACACACGAGGGAAGGGTGAGGCCTTCCCTCCATGTATCAGTTCTGTTTCTATTGTGAAGCGCTCTGACGCCTTCGGGTAAAGTCTGCGCTATATAAAAATGCATAAATAAATAAAATGTCATGGGCTGTGAGTGTCTTAAAAACACCCATGTCTTTGTCTTTGCAGGCGCCAATGCTTGTTTCCCTGCTGATGCCTGGAGGCGGCACTTCTGTCAGCGGCCACCAGAGGGCGCTCCTCGCCTGCTGATGAAACCACCTGAGCTGCACATGGGGATGGGAGGATAAGTGTTTCCTCTTCCGAGTCAGCGGAGGCAGAGACAGCACCAGCAGCGGTGCTGACATCACTTCCTGTCTCTCCATTTGTGTGCAGCCTGCTGCAGAGCAGGAAGGAGCCGTGTCTGTCTGTGCAGTTACCTTCATCTTCAGACCCTCACAGACCCCAGATCTGCCCCCCTCAGACCCCAGACCTGCCCCCCAGATCTCCCCCTGCCCCTCAGACCCCAGATTTGCCCCCTTCAGACCCCAGATCTGCCCCTTCATACTCCAGATCTGCCCCCCCTTCAGACCCCAGATCTGCCCCCTCAGACCACAGATCTGCCCCCTTCAGACCCCAGATCTGCCCCCCTCAGACCCCAGATCTGCCCCCCTTCAGACCCCAGATCTCCCCCCTCAGACCCCAGATCTGCCCCCCCCCCCCCAGACCCCAGATCTGCCCCCTTCAGACCCCAGATCTGCCATGCTATTTTGGATGAGACGCAAGTCGTTGTTGAAGGTGAGTTTGGGACGTGGGTTATCCAGTCAGTTTCGGTATCACATTTTTTGGGGGGTTTCATGAATGCTCCGTGTAAGGTGGAGGCAGTCAGAGGTAAAACAGGCAAATCTGTTGTATGAATAAAACATGGGAAGTGGTACGGCAGGGGCAAAACCTATGGGTGTCCAGCCCGTATGTAGAGTCTAGCGGAGGATAGTAAACTGTCACAAATTACTACCGGCATGGAGGGCAGATATTAATAAAACCTGTGTGACATGTTCCTTATAAGAAATATACGAGAGTCTTGAGGATGTTATCAAACACTACCACCTCTTTGGTGGTTTAATATGGGTAACCACTCTACGTCATACCTGCTGGATGTGTAAACCACTATGCAGTTTGAGACAGTGGGATGACAAACATTATTATTGATTCAGTCTTGCTATAGGAGTAGTAGACATATAGGAATATCTGAAGGGCTGGTTTACATTTCAATGCCTGAGTCCTAGATCTTAGTGTATTTTGGTATGTGACTGGGTCCCAAGCTTGGTCAGATATTACTTTCCTCCTCTTTTATTTTTACTTTCTTTGACAGTATCAAAACTAAGTTACAAAAGGAGCCAAGATTCTGGACCTCCGGCTGTGTGTGTACACAGAGACGCTATTCTTAGAAGATCTTCCTGTTGGGAGTACCTCCATTTATTAAAGGTATTTTGTCCTGCCCTAAGACCTTAAAGGAGAATCCTTTTAACCACTGTATAAAATGATGCCTTAGTCTAATAAAATCCTCTGAAAAATTGTCGTTTTCTAGGCGGAAACCCAATGGTACGACAGGGTGTTCTGTAGGTGCCAAATTCATATCAAAGGAACTATGGGAAAAGAAATATAATATTGTTGGTAAGAAAGCTGTCTATTGATGGGTGAGATGGGTTATAAGGTCTCTTGTTTTAAAATGATCTGACCGTAATAGACCACCTCCTTCTCCCTGATAGGAACCAGGCAGACCTTTTGAACGTTTACAGAGTATTGGGGCACACTAACCTTTAAGTGATGAGCAGTGTGCTCTTCTCCCTGCTAGGAACCAGGCAGACCTTTGAACGTTTACAGAGTATTGGGGCACACTAACCTTTGGGTGATGAGCAGTGTGCTCTTCTCCCTGCTAGGAACCAGGCAGACCTTTGAACGTTTACAGAGTATTGGGGCACACTAACCTTTAAGTGATGAGCAGTGTGCTCTTCTCCCTGCTAGGAACCAGGCAGACCTTTGAACGTTTACAGAGTATTGGGGCACACTAACCTTTGGGTGATGAGCAGTGTGCTCTTCTCCCTGCTAGGAACCAGGCAGATCTTTGAAAGTTTACAGAGTATTGGGGCACACTAACCTTTGGGTGATGAGCAGTGTGCTCTTCTCCCTGCTAGGAACCAGGCAGACCTTTGAACGTTTACAGAGTATTGGGGCACACTAACCTTTAAGTGATGAGCAGTGTGCTCTTCTCCCTGCTAGGAGCCAGGCAGACCTTTGAACGTTTACAGAGTATTGGGGCACACTAACCTTTAAGTGATGAGCAGTGTGATCTTCTCCCTGCTAGGAACCAAGCAGACCTTTGAACGTTTACAGAGTATTGGGGCACACTAACCTTTAAGTGATGAGCAGTGTGCTCTTCTCCCTGCTAGGAACCAGGCAGACCTTTGAACGTTTACAGAGTATTGGGGCACACTAACCTTTAAGTGATGAGCAGTGTGCTCTTCTCCCTGCTAGGAACCAGGCAGACCTTTGAACGTTTACAGAGTATTGGGGCACACTAACCTTTGGGTGATGAGCAGTGTGCTCTTCTCCCTGCTAGGAACCAGGCAGACCTTTGAAAGTTTACAGAGTATTGGGGCACACTAACCTTTAAGTGATGAGCAGTGTGCTCTTCTCCCTGCTAGGAACCAGGCAGACCTTTGAACGTTTACAGAGTATTGGGGCACACTAACCTTTAAGTGATGAGCAGTGTGCTCTTCTCCCTGCTAGGAACCAGGCAGACCTTTGAACGTTTACAGAGTATTGGGGCACACTAACCTTTAAGTGATGAGCAGTGTGCTCTTCTCCCTGCTAGGAGCCAGGCAGACCTTTGAACGTTTACAGAGTATTGGGGCACACTAACCTTTGGGTGATGAGCAGTGTGCTCTTCTCCCTGCTGGGAACCAGGCAGACCTTTGAAAGTTTACAGAGTATTGGGGCACACTAACCTTTAAGTGATGAGCAGTGTGCTCTTCTCCCTGCTAGGAACCAGGCAGACCTTTGAACGTTTACAGAGTATTGGGGCACACTAACCTTTAGGTGATGAGCAGTGTGCTCTTCTCCCTGCTAGGAACCAGGCAGACCTTTGAACGTTTACAGAGTATTGGGGCACACTAACTTTTAAGTGATGAGCAGTGTGCTCTTTGATACACAATACATTACAGTAGGTATCTGAGGACAAATTGAGTAAGCTCTTGGTCCCCCCCCCCTTGCTTTTTTATAACTCTAGGGATTATGGTGGCGCAGATTAACAATGTGTGTTTTATTTTGTGCCTTAGTGAGCCTTATAGGATGAACACATTAGGATGACCTTGATGTTTGATGACACTATCTTTTCTGGGTATAAGGTGGCGCGTGTGTACTGTATCACACTTGACTTATGTATAGTATAATGTTTGCATGTGTTCGGTCCAATCAATGTCTATATATAAAGAGTTTGTGTCGCCTTGGGCTAGTAACCGATGGACGTTTCCATACATGTTTTTTCCAGGTCTTCCCAGGGTGTTTGAGAACTTTTTGGTGTGATAATCTGCGGGTCCTGATATAGGTGGCCTTATTATATGCTTATTTTTGTTTAAATATCTTTATTGGTATTTTCTGAATTTCTCATAACTGGCATCATAGTTTTATACAGTACTTTCTGTTGCCCACCGCAAAATTATATAACCCCTGTGACATTCAATAGTGCAAGTGTCAACAATGAGAACATAAAACCAACACTGCAGTCCTGCTGCCAGATACATACATTGTGTTGGACACTTATGGAAAAATCTCAGTGTGCTATTACTCGCAGGTGCTGCTACTTCATGGTCTATGAATCAGAAACAAGGCCATACATAGCATGATCCATACATATCTTATCGGGGCCAGTACTACAATATCTGATGTACATTCTATCCTAACACAGAAAAATAACCTGTTGTTCGGACTTGAACAACAATATTAGGGAAATAATATAGATTGGCATTTCGCAGTAGGTAGTCACTCGTGGATACCAATAAGACCTGTACATCTAATAAGCATATAATCAAAACTGAAACGTACAGTACTACTAACTGCCCTCTAAACTATGTAAGTCGGGTCGCCGTTTCATATCTGAGCATAATGATTAATTATCTGCACCTTATTATCTTATGGCTCACCTATGCAGGGGCTAAACAAAGGCATGTGCCTACGTACAGCCATAAAGACAGCGGCTATCACCTCCCCTCCCAAAAGTGTGCCGGACCTTGATGGTTACTACTGATGTACCAGGGATCAATACGTGATTGTCTGCATGTCTAGGCACAACATCGTCCTGTAATCATGACACTGGGTACTATCATGTCTATTGCAGATCAACAGGTTGCACACCTTCATCGTTCACCGCGGCACCGCTTCAAAGGGCAGCTAGCATAGAGTCCCAGTCCTGCTCTATAGGGTATTTACGAAGCCCTGCCGTTTCCTCCCTGTGTAGCTCCGTGCTCTCCACCTGTGCCCATGTTACAAGTGAACTTTTCCAGTCAACCATCTCTGGTGGCTCTGCATGTTTCCATTTTTTGGTTATTAGTCTTTTTGCCGCGATTAAACCCAGATCCCGGAAACTTGAGGTGATTTTATTGTGTTTTGATCTGGCATAGAGTCCTAAAAGGCAAATCTCCCAAGACAGCGGTAAGGGCGTGCATAAGGCTAGTGTAGGAACTACCCCCGTCAATATTGCTGCCGGGATGGGCAGGCCCAAAGCATATGTAGTAAATCCGCGTCTGGTTGTTAGCAGCGTGGATATGCAGAGGTGGCAATGTGGAAATATCTATTTATCTTATCAGGTGAGAGATACGCCATCTGGAAGATAAACGTCTGTATAAGTTTGAATCTGGAGTTTCTTGGTATGTGCCTGGAGCTTGCTAACACAGCATCCCATTCCTTATCAGTCCATGGCCGACATCTATCTGTTTCCCAACTAACACGAAGTCGCAACATGGGCTTGAGTGTGTGCATGAGGAGCGCTTCCACTAACCAGTGCACCACATGGGAGCCTTCCCCCATTACATGCAGGTATTGAAGTAGCAAGTGTGCCTGTGGTTCCACCGTTAAGTCCCTCCAGACAGCTGTTAGTGCTTTCAGAATGGAGGCATGTAAAAGGAATTGACCTGCCGGCAACTCAGCGTCTTCAGCTAGTGTCGCAAACGGCAATAGCCCACCGTCGCTGTAAAGATCACCCAGCGTGGTCAAACCCGCAGCGTGCCAGATCATCAGAGCTGTTTCTGATGTACCCAGCCTGCCACGTCGCGTACCGAGCAGCGGAAATATAGGGGCATATGGGAGGGTCGCATGGGTAATATATAAGCTTCTCCTATAACATTGTATTGCCAATCCGAGATGTAGTTGTTTTGGCCTTGGAAGTTTTGCAACGGGGTGAAACAGATGGCAGATCTGAGAGTGGGTCCAGGGCCGTGCTATGGCCGCCGTGTCTTCCAGATTCTGACCAGCAAGCCATTTTGTTGCCCATTGGAGTTGGGCAGCCAAATAATACAGTGCCATATTAGGGACAGCCAGTCCTCCCCAGCCAGTGAGAGCGTGCAATTTCCACAGAGCCACTCGCGGCCTCCCGTTATTCCATATGAAATCCCGGAAGAGCTATTCTAACTCTCGATAGCTTGGGTGGAACATAGAGCGGGAGATTTGAAAAATAATACAGCAGCTTAGGCAACACAATCATTTTCAACAGCGCATTACGACTCATAACGTGTAGGGAAAGTGTCTTCCAGAAGCGCACCTGAGCCCGGAGTGCCGAGATTGCTCTCATCAGGTTACCTTCAAGCAGGTCGTCAGGCATCCGATATACAAAGATCCCAAGGTATCTAAACGTGGTGGGGTACCTGTGAGAGGTGAGCCATTTAAGATCACAGCTTTCTCTGCTGTGGCAGCGCTGAAGGGACACATCTCTGACTTGGTCCAGTTAACCCGGAGTCCAGACATTTCCTCAAAAGCTCTCAGTATATCTGCAATGGACGTCGGGATCGCAGTGATATTCCGAAGATATAATAATAGGTCATCCGCGTACAGGGAAATAGTATGTACCTCATCCCCTAACAGAATGCCTCATGCCTCCCCATCTCCTCGGAGCATCATCACCAGTGGTTCCATTGTTAGGGAGAATAGCAACGGAAACAAGGGACAGCCCTGGCGTGTCCCACGTCTCACCCTGATTGGGTCTGAGATCAACCTACAGGTGCGGACTCGGTCAGTGGGGCGCTGATACAATAGGTGAACCATATTTAAAAAGTGATCTCCCAGTTCAAATTTGCCTAACACCTCTGCCAGACAAGGCCATTCCAGAGAGTCACAGGCTTTCTCCAGGTCAAGAACTAAGCAACCCGACCTAGGCCAACTATGCGTTGCATATTGCTGTATTCTAAAAAAATTACGAATATTAAGAGAAGTGCACCGGGCTGGAACAAACCCGTTTTGATCAGAGTGTACCAATGTTTTCACTACGGGAGATAGACGCCTTGCCAATAATGATGCAAAAACTTTGTAGTCAGTGTTGAGGAGTGCTAATGGGCGATAAGAGCCCAATCTTCCAATTTAACCTTTTAATGGCAAACAGCAGCACACACAGAGGTCAAGGGTACCTACCCGAAACGCGTTTGGGGAAACATGGACAATATTGCAAGCTAAGAGGATGGTGTTTGAATCTGCAATCTGCCCAATAAAAGGATAAACCAACGTCGTGTGTGGCTCCTTCACTTTTGAGCACCTTCATATGGAATATATATGGCCTGCTCCGGCCAGGAAGGCGTCCCACTGCAAACATGCAGGTCCGCGCCTAGAAACTTGAAAGGTGCGTGTGGAACGGAGTGTCCGTTTGGGGTGAGGCGAAAAATAATGCAGAGCTTAACACCACCTACAAAAGCTGCTTAATGAACTTTTCTAACAATTTTAATTTTGGGAAGTATAAGCGGCATTCACTATGGTTGTGAAAAGGCTGAACTGCACGAACCACAATGCTTAGCGCGCATACGCACATTGGGGCGTGACTTTAAAAATCAAACTAAAGTGCGACAACAGTTGTTGCCATTCTTCCATGCTGCCAGTGTTTGGCGAAACATGGACAATATTGCAAGCTAAGAGGATGATGTTTTAATCTGCAGAATGCCCAATAATGGTGTCAGTCAAGCCACTGTAATGTAACAAAGGCTGTTTTTAAAATTACAACTTTGGCATCAAATTAGTGCACAGAGACAGACACTACAGGGCTGCCTGCTTATCTAGAAAGCCACTTTTGGGTAGTTTGGGTGACGAGGATTTGGATGTTGATGAATGTTTGTGGCAGCGGTGTTAGACTCTGTCCATGATGCTGCTTGTGCTAACCCAGGAGTGGTGCAAGTTAACAAGGACTTCACAGATGGTCTCTCCTGGAGCTGGTGCTTAAGTGCTGAGATGTTTGGGTGTGCTCAAGTGGCGGCAGAGCTAAATGTGGCTCTGGGTATGGTTATGAGACCCGATTCTTTTGTTCTGCTTGGTAAGCCGAGACCGTGCTTGTTGAATATTCATCCAATGTGAGTGGTGAGATCCGCATTGCTGGTCTGCCTGAAGTTATGATGCTGCTGACAGTAACGTGTCTGCTGAAAGCGATGGCGTGGCTGGTGGATCTATAAAGCCAAATAAGAGAAAGTTATCTTCCGACACCGCAGTCTTCGTGACTGAGACCAGTAACACTGAAGCCTCTGAGACTCACAGCAGTAATTTCTCCTTTCAGAGCGTTATTGGTGCAGATAGAGTGAAGCCAAGAAGTAAGCACATTACTAAGGTACCAACAGAGATGAATGTTTTTCATTTGTATTAACTGTTCCTCTTTTGCAGCATTTGGAAATGCATTTTCTAGTTTTGTTGCTTTTTGTTTAGTTTTTTCTTGTAGGCTGTTACCTTTGGTTTAAAGGGAAAGATGTTGTAGTGTGTGACCTTAATGCTGCAGTTTGCATTTCATTACCATCATTTGCTTACCCTTTTTTTTTTTTGTAACTTTGTTTATTTCATTTTTCAATTTCAACACAGGTACAATCTCATATATTTAAAAGACAGAAGTAAAATCAGCGATATGACAGTTAAGCTTCGGAGACGGCAAATGCCAGCTTTCAGCAGTACATCTCACATTACATTACATCACTTAGCGAGTCCAAAGTTCAGTGTTCATATTCCAGTGTGCAATCCTAATTGTATCACCTTGCAGTAGTATCAATACATCAGTAATTAATCGTTAGCAGAATGTACATGCATATAGGTACATTAGTCCTTAATTACAAGCTACATGGCACATTATCAGCTCCAATGTCGCCACACCTCATTTGTGAAGCGGATACATATTACATTCAAATCTATAACCCTATAGCATCATCACCGCCATCCATCTTATCACTGTCTTGCTGTTCCGAGTTGGCTAATAGGTACACTTGCAATGAGCCCCATATATCTCTAGGCCTACTCGTTATGGGCTGTGTTTCAGCATATACAGTGTTCTGTTCATCATTTAACCAATCCTTAAATTTCGGTGCTCTCCCTCTCCCCCAGCGACATGCAACCCTGCGTTTCGCAAGCAATAGAGCGATATCAAGAAATGTCCTAGTGGGGTTGGGTGTCTGCATCGTGTATCCTAGGAGCATAATGAGTGGATTTCTATCGAGCCTACCCTCCAACATGATCTGTAAGGCTGCATGCACCTGGGTCCAGTATTCATATACCCCTGGGCATTCCCACGCCAAGTGCATAAATCCCGCTCCTTCTGTATTACACCTTTCCCATCTATCATTGTCTGTCAATTTAAATCTCAGTTTTTTAACTGGTGTGTAATAGAGCCTCTGCAGGAATTTAAAATGAATGATCTTGAGTCTGCAGCTAGACGAAATGTTGGCAGTGATACCACAACAGTAGCTCCATTGCGCTTCAGAAATTTCATTGCCTGTATCTGCACTCCAGTGTCTGCAAGCATTACTCTCGATGCCTTTGCGTTGCCTCCTAATATTGCTGTATATTCTGGAGACTATCTGTCGCCCATCTGATGAGGTTAGCATGGCATGTAGCGGCATCACTGTCTCCGGTTCTTCCGGAAATTGTGGTAGTACTTCTTTCAGTCCCTGTCGTAATCTAACATAGTAGAACATTTCTAACGGTGTGGGTTGCACTTCCTGGAACATCTGTTCCCGAGTTCGAAATTGCCCATCCAGAAACAGATGTCCCTATTTGGCGATCTTAAGGCGCCTACACATTACGTGAAAACCTGTTTCCTGCAGCAGCTCCATTTGGGGATGATATGCAAGTGGCATGCATGGCGAATATAGTAGCTTAAGGTTCAGTATTTTTGCAATCCTTCTCCAGGCGTCTATTGTGCATGACACCATGATAAACGGTGTCTCCAGAGCCTCCACAGGGCCATGGATAAGGCCATTTAGAGAAAGGGGTCGTGCAACCCAGTCTTCAACAGCCAATTGCGGCATGAGTGGCGCACTCATATAATATATTTCAAAATCAGGTACATCGAAGCCCCCTTTATCATATAGCTGAGTGATGACGGATCATTACCGCGGTTCCTTGCCTCCCCAGAACAGTCTAAGGAGTTCCGATCGCAACGTTTAAAAAAAATAAGCACCTGGATAATAAGGGACATTTTGGAAGAGGTACAAAAAACGAGGCAGTATCACCATTTTAATAAGCGACGCTCTGCCCGCCATGGACAGTGGCAATGATATCCAGCGTGTTGCATTATCAACCAGTTTGGTAATTGCTGTACCACAATTCAATCTGATAGTCTCTGCCCTCTCCGTAGATACCTGGATTCCCAGATAGCGGAGGTCTGAGCTGCACCATTTCAGCAGGCAATCCAACTGGAACCGTGACACTGCAGGGGTTAGTGGGAAAAACTGCGATTTGTTCCAATTTATTTGTATGCCCGATAGGTGCCCGAACACCAGAAATTCCCGCAACAGTGGATTAAGATTGGACTGAGGGTCTGGGACATGTAATGTTAAATCATCCGCATATAATGATACCCCAATTTGTCGTTGGAAACAATTGAACGCGCTTGCCCTATGTAGTTGTCGGATTTGACATGCTAATGGCTCGATCGCAATGGCGAAGAGCAGTGGAGAAAGAGGGCACCCTTGTCTGGTGCCCCTGGTGATGGATAGCTGGGTAGACAATCCACCATTGATAAGCACTCTGGCAGTGGGTCTGGTATAAAGCAACTCGATCCATGCTATAAATAGTTTGGGGAACCCCATTCTGTGTAGGACGGTAAAGAGGTAATTCCATTCAACTGAATCAAATGCTTTCGTAGCATCCAGGAAAATGGCGGCTACTGTAAACTCCGGGGCTATAGTTTGGATTAGGGAAAAAAGGGTGCGTAGGTTATGATTGGTGGACCTGCCAGGGACAAACCCAGCCTGATCTGGGAGAACTATCTTTGTCATTAGGAGAGAAAGCCGGGTCGCCAGCACCTTAGCTAAAATTTTTGCATCACAATTAATAAGCGGCAGTGGGCGGTAGGAATCACACTCTGTGTGATCCTTTACAGGTTTTAAAAGGGAGGTGATCAGTACCTCGTGCTTCGAGCAAGGCAATACCCCTATCTCCAACGATTCGTCAAACACTTCTTTCAACACAGGAGCCATAATGTCTATGTAACATTTGTAAAACTCGGCAGGCAGCCCATCAAGCCCAGTTTCTTTTCCATTATTTAGTGACATGATAGCTTCCCTTATCTCTTCCAACTCCAATGGAGCACTAAGAAATGTTCTATGCACGTCACTTAACCAACACAGTGCAACATCATCCTGGAAATCTCCGAATCTTACCTCCCCTGCTTGTTGCATAGTGTACCGTTTCCCATAATGCGCCATAAACAGTTCTAGAATTCCCTCAGTGTCTTGACATATCCCGCCATCTGATTTATTAATCTCCAATATGTGTGTACCAAATCGAGGATTCCTTGTGATTTCTGCTAATGCTCGGCCCGGTCTCTCCCCCTCACAATATCTTTGTGCAATCCAATGCTTTCCCCTGAATGTTGCCTCCCTAGCGGCCTCTTCTTCATATTGCGACAACTTGTCCCTAAAGTCTTTATGTATCCTCCCACCAGCTCCCCATGCCAACTGTGCCTCTAACCCTCTCAATTCCCGCTCTAACTTCCGTATAGTACCTTGAATGTCCCTCAGAACCCCGAAGCTTTTAGATATGCAGTATCCCCTCACCGTAACTTTAAACGCTTCCCAGACCGTTTCTTCACTGTCTACTGATTCTTTGTTCCTAGGAAAGAATGCTGCAATCTCCTCGCCTAATTCTGTTTTAAAGACTTTGTCTAACAGTGCTGCGGGCTGAAGACGCCATGTGGGTCATGGTCTACCATAGCCAGGCATACGTAGTTGTACCAAAACTGGACAGTGATCTGAATATGTTCTGGCCAAATGTACAACTTTCCCCAGATCTGCACTCAGACCCCGAGATAATAAGCAGTAATCGAGGCGAGCCCATGTGTTAGAATATGTTGTGATCAAAACAGTATCTCTCTGAGCTCAACAAAATTAATGATTAGGTTTACAATTCACCCATCCAGTACAATGTCCAATAATATTTAGTGCAGAGATGATATCTTCCTTGTCAAGTAAAGTCTTTGATAAATGAAAATTTCAAAGTTCCAATATTCAGTCTCCTTTATTGATTTTTCTTCACTCCAAATCACAGTTGTGTCAATAGATTTTCAGCCAACACGTGTTTCGTCTGATGCTAATCCTTGCATCAACAGACTTCCTCAGGGCAAAAGTAATGGTTCAAAAAAGGTTTTTCTAATCAGTCGAAACCAGTTTAGAAGAGCCTATTATATTGTAGGTGTATTCTCTCTATGGAGTACATCAAATTCAATGCAGCAATGTGAAAACGCGAAAGCCGTGAAGCCGAAGAGGAGACGCCGAGACAATTAAGATCAGGTACACGTACTCGTGTATCCTGAATCTCACATTGCTGCATTGAATTTGATGTACTCCATAGAGAGAATACACCTACAATATAATAGGCTCTTCTAAACTGGTTTCGACTGATTAGAAAAACCTTTTTTGAACCATTACTTTTGCCCTGAGGAAGTCTGTTGATGCAAGGATTAGCATCAGACGAAACACGTGTTGGCTGAAAATCTATTGACACAACTGTGATTTGGAGTGAAGAAAAATCAATAAAGGAGACTGAATATTGGAACTTTGAAATTTTCATTTATCAAAGACTTTACTTGACAAGGAAGATATCATCTCTGCACTAAATATTATTAGACATTGTACTGGATGGGTGAATTGTAAACCTAATCATTAATTTTGTTGAGCTCAGGGAGATACTGTTTTGATTGCGTAACTCCCTGGAGATCCGGGGTTTCTAGGGTTACTGTGGGTAACCAGTACCTTTCTCTCTTGGAGTTCACATTTTTGATTTGTTGGAGTTGTTAATTATTCTTATACTTAGAGCTGTGCGCCTGACCTTTGACTTGGTTGCCAAACCATTTAGAATATGTTGTGAAATGCGTCCCTTCTCTATGCATAGGGTGAACAAACTGCCAGCTGTCAATCAGCCCACCCTCATCCATAATTCCTTGCAACACATCCCTGGCCCGTCTGTTGTATTGTGTACATTCATCAGATCTATCTATCCCTGGTACCATCGCTACATTGAAATCCCCTCCCCATATAATGTGCATTGACCCTATGTTTACCATCTTTCCCCATAGTGCTGTAAAGAATTCAGGCATGTCTACGTTTGGAGCATAGCAATTTACAATCGTAACCGTGTCAGTGCCGAGTCTGCCCCATATTACAACAAATCGCCCCTCCGAGTCCAGCATATCTCCAAGTACCTTGAACTGCACTGATTTTGTAATCAGCACAGCTGTACCTCTAGCATATGAAGAGTAAGAACAGAACTTCCTAATTGATGCCCACCTGCTCGCGAATGTGTGACTGGAGCGTGGATGGAGATGCGTTTCTTGCAGTAACGCTATTTGCACTTGGTGCCGATCTAAATAGGCTAATATGTTCCTGCCTTTCCTAGCATCATTCAGACCTCGTATATTCCAAGATAATACGGATATCTTCGATGCCTCATCATCATTTGGCATTGTTTTCTGACATGTTATAACATAGCAGTAACAAAAGGCCAAACATTGCCTCGTCTTCCACATCTTGTACCTGTCTAGAGAAATGTACCTGTAACGGAACTCGTACAATGCCATAACAAGACCCCCCCTTCCCTCCCCCCTCCCACTGACATATCCCAATCATGTCAGACCGTCCCCTCCCCGAACAGTCCCGAGTCATGAAACAATTGGGGTATTCCCATCAGGGCAATCTCCCCAGGTGGCACACCTTACACCCTGCTGTGACGCCGGGAACCACTTGTACCCCAGAACCAGCGCGGGCGTCCGACTGTCAAATCAGTAATGAAACAAGTAACTTAGAGAATTATTTCACATGCTACATCCATCTCTCCCCCGCAGAAATATTCCTTTTCTTAATAACATACATCTACTCGCCCTGCATATCATTTGTCATTATACTTTACTATAGGCCGCAGTATATGCCCCATCTACTCGCCCTGCATATCATTTGTCATACTTTACTGTAGGCCGCAGTATATACCCCATCTACTCGCCCTGCATATCATTTGTCATACTTTACTGTAGGCCGCAGTATATGCCCCATCTACTCGCCCTGCATATCATTTGTCATACTTTACTGTAGGCCGCAGTATATGCCCCATCTACTCGCCCTGCATATCATTTGTCATACTTTACTGTAGGCCGCAGTATATACCCCATCTACTCGCCCTGCATATCATTTGTCCTTATACTTTACTATAGGCCGCAGTATATGCCCCATCTACTCGCCCTGCATATCATTTGTCCTTATACTTTACTATAGGCCGCAGTATATGCCCCATCTACTCGCCCTGCATATCATTTGTCATACTTTACTGTAGGCCGCAGTATATACCCCATCTACTCGCCCTGCATATCATTTGTCCTCATACTTTACTATAGGCCGCAGTATATGCCCCTCCGTTCTTTTCTCATAGCCTTTATCCAGCATTCTCCACTGTGCAGTACATTGTGTTCTGGTTTGATCCATATTCATTCAACGTCTGACATCAATGTTTCTTCCAGCTCCTCCTGTGCCGAAGACTCCTTCTTCCTGCGCTTCAACGTTTTAAGGAATTTTTCCACCGACTGTGGCGATGTATGTATGACTTGTTGGCCCTGATATATGATTCGTAGTCGTGCTGGGTACAGTAGAGCGTAGTCCACCTGCTCCTGTCTCAGTTTCTGCTTTACAACATTAAACTTTTTCCGTTCCTCTTGTACCCGCACCGTAAAATCAGGAAAGATGGTGAAGGCCACTCCCTCGTAGTTTAGTTGTTTCTTTTCTCTGGCAATCCTTAACACCACATCCCTGTCACTGTAGTTTAACAGGCGTGCAATTATGGGACGCAGAGTTGCTCCTGGTCACGGTCTTGGCCCAAGCGATCTATGTGCCCTTTCCACTATGAATTGTGCGGAAAAGGTTCCTTCTCCAGCAATCGCCGTCAGCATTTTTTCAACATAGAGTTCCAGGCGCCCGGTATTAGTGCTTTCTGGCACGCCTAGGATGCGCACATTGTTGGACTGCGAGCTTCAATGTCCTCGTTCTTCGCATCTATGATGTGCATAAGTTTATCCATTTGTACCATTGCTGTTTTTAAATGTTCTGAGACATCTTCTGAATCCAATATGCGCTGTTCAGTTTCCTTCAGCCTCCTATCGTAATGGTCCAAATTTGCGTGCTATATTATCCATGCGTGTTGTTAGTGTGTTGACTTTGCCAGTAATCGTTGCAAACCCTTGTCTCATTTCAGTTAATATGGTGTGGAGGTCATTGGCTGTGCCCGGGTCACCTTCTCCCATCGCCTCAGGTGCTACACCCTCTTCCTCTGTTGGTGCTTTTTTGGAGTTGGTCTTTGTTGCCTCAAAGTTGAGGCGAGGTTGCCTTGCGTCTGGTCGCCCCATGCCTCCACCCTTCTCGTATGGCTTCTCTGCGCCCAGCCGTCTCACAGTGCGTTTATTTTTTTTCCCCCCTCTACCGCCTGTATTAATCGTTGCACCTCACACTGCGTTCTGGGAGGCACTTACAGCGCACTAGACTTCTCGCCCGGCACCACAAATATTTGGAAATTAGCTGCCCACCATGCGCGGGTCGATTTGTAGGCTTTCAGTAGTATTTGTGCATCAACCACCAGTTATCGTATCCCGTGTTCAATCACTGTGCAGATCGCCCAATTTCTCTGTATGTGTGCTGCAGTTATCAGTGGCTAGTTTGCTTCCACGCACAGCAATGTTCAGAGGGGGGACCTTAACAAGTTAGGCCCAAATCACCACTCCGCGCTATCACCACGCGCGCCGGTCCTCAGACCTCTTCCCATGTACAATATTTCCTGCCAGTCTTTTGTTTACAGCCCGCAACTCAAAAGATGTATACTGCAATTCATGCACTGTTAGGGCGTCACACCTCCGATGGTCACCCACGTTCTAGATGCACTTTGCCCATATCCGCCTAGGGCCAGTCTGATTTGCAGTGTTGTGCTTTTTGGCGGTCCTTTTAGGACACCAATTCCCATGTTACTGTAGCTGACAACTACACAATTGCACACAGGCAGAGTGGATGTGCGCAGCAGTTCTCCGCAATCAATTAATGTTCATTGCAGGCACGGCCTACAAAGTACCTGCAAGCACCGGTTATTGCGTAGCCCACGCCTGCCGCCACTGATATATCGACCCTTTGAGGCTTTCAGTTCATTAGCCAGTAACCCTTGCAATGTTGCAGTGGATGCTGTGGTTGTCCGCCGTTTCCCCTTTCTAATGCGTCCCTGGTATCTTCAGCAGCCACCACTATTTTCCCGATTTCAGGGCTTACTTCCAGCGCTCGCAAAAGAAATGGCCGCCCCCCGGGATCCCGCTTCCCGAGTGGAGCACACAGTCCCTCAGTCAGTCTTGGCCTCGGGGTTTATGTCCAACCGCTCAGAAGGGGGAACGTTATTTGGAGTGACTCACCGTTGTTGTCTTCATGCCGCAAAACTGTCCGGTTTGCGATGCGCTTCTTCCGCTACTGTGCGGCCAACCGCCCACGTGGAAATGTAAATGTAAATGTATTTGAGCTTATATAGCGCACAGCTACCCACAAAGGGTTTCCCGGCGCTTGCTTAGGGAACCCGTCCTGGAAGACACGGCACTTGCGTAACTGCTGTGCACGATCCCGTGCGGCGGCCAGCTCCCAGTGTCCTCTCGCAGTCAGGCTCCACCCGCTCCCGGCTCCACAATGACTGCAGCAATGTCAATTCTTTTTCGCCAGCAGATGCCCCTTACAATAGTCACGCAGGGGAGATGAGGAACAGCACAGCAGAGGATAGTTTAAACAGGATAAATAAAGTTTATTCCGTCGGACTGCGGGAGCCTCACAGAGGTGAGGCCAATCCGCTCGTGCGCCACCTTGTGCCCCCATCATTTGCTTACCCTGGAGAATCTCCAGGGTGGAGGAGGTTTGCTGTTCCAGAGTTCTTTCTTCAGCTTCTGGGCAGTTGCCACTCTGTGGCGATCTGTGGTCCTGTTTCTCTGCTCTTCTTGTAGCAGCTGCTATCAGAGCTTCATCCTCCCGCCAATGATAATAAGATGGCAGGCATCACCCAGCACACAACACAGACTATGATGGGCTACGTCTATCTGGTCTGTGCAGTTAGAGCGAGGATAAAGTTATCCGGATCTATCAGGCTGTGAATGTAACCTAAGGGCTTAAGATGAAATGAAGAGCTTACCTCCTTCCTGAGTGGCTCCAGACTGCTGTGTGCAGACCCGATAGCTGGCAGTACCCTGGAGTATCCATGTATAATTACATTATAGATTATGTTATAAGTAAACTGCAACACAGCGGCAGGCAGCACCCTTCCATAGAGTAGGATTTCTCATAGTGTTTTATTTCCTGGCACATTAATGGAGATAGTCTTTTAACTGCAGAAGAACAACACTGACCATACGTTTCCTGGCACCGTCTTTAAAATGACGTACACATTAGGAATGGCATTTCTTTCTGCTGGAATAATAACACAAGTTATCTTGTACTCTGCTATGATGTTGCACAGATCTTTGGCTGCAATGCCTTCCATGTTTCCTTCAAACATGCTTTCTGCAGGGCACATACATGATTTGCTGCTGTAGAGAAAAAATGCTCCTGTGTACTGTGGCAGACTCAGAAATATTGAAAAACTTCATGATTTTTCTTTCAGCACTTCAAAGTAAACCCTTTCAATTTTTGACTCAATCATTTAGCAGAAACATAACTTAGTACCATTAAAATAGTTGTGATGGGGAACATTCATGTGGGGTTAGGACTGGCTCGACCAGAGTGCTTGCTGACTTGGAGGAGTATGGAGTTGACCACCTTGCCTGGTCCAGTGTGGAACCAAGCCAGCAATGCTTTGCTGCAGGCTCATTTGCCCTGTTAGCTGGTCAACAGTTTGAGGAGGAGGTGAAGAGCTGGCTAAGTGTGCCATGAGGCTGGCAGTTCAGTACATCCCTGAGAAGTGAGCTTTGAGTCGATGTAGTGTTCCTCTTATGCCACGTGCAATTCATCCTCTCCAAAGCCTCAAGAATTCCTGGGTGTGAAGGGCGGCTGATTCTGATTGGGTGCTTGATAGTTTTCCAGAAACTCATGTTCTTGATTGTTCATGTTTGTCAGTAGTTAATTAAACACGCCCAGGAATTTTATCTCTTCAGTTAACACTAGCTGCAATAAAAGTTTCTTTCTCGTTGCAAAAAAATATGAACGGCCAACAAGCCTTTGTAGGTCAAAGAATGGAAGGGCTGGGGAACTGTCAGTCATCTCACTGCTAGGCAGAGCAGTCATGCTTCATCCTCCGTCAGGCCTCTGATTTTGACCAACATCGCTTAGAACACTGGGACTTTAGAGCCCATCCTTTTAATGAGAAAAACAAAACTACAAGTCCCATAAGCAATAGTGGTGGAAGGTGTCACGCATGACCTGGGACAACTTCCGATTGAGCGCATCCAGTTCCATTTTTAAGTATTTGACACAATATTGAATTTATAACCTTTGTTTTTTATGGTCATGAGTCGCCAGAATACTAAAAACGTGTCTTTTATTCTCAAGGCCAAATAAGTAATCGTCTCCAGCTCGGAAGCTAAGTTAATTCTTCAGTATTTGTCATTGATCTCCACGTGTGTCTGGTTTGGGTCTGCCCCTGCATTGTTCCCGATAACTCGCACAGGTAAGGAGCTTGTAGCAGCAACATGATAACCCCATACTCGTCTTAAGAAGTGCGCTCGGAGGCAGGTATCCGATCATTTTTGTGAAACGATCAAGCGCCAATATCTGCTATGTACATTTGTTAAAATAAAACAGTCAAATCACAGTATACTGTTCCGGAGGTTCGTCCCAGAGACATTATCTGTAACTGAACACAGACCCCCTAGGAAGCATGTTCTTTTAAGACAAGTTGCGTTCACTCACCTGAAGGTGACATGCTTCATCATTGGGCTATACTCCTCACCAGGCCGGCGCTACAATGCCTGGCGGGCACCACCAGAGGGCACTTTGTCGCAGATCTTTTATTAAGTACGCCGGTAGGACAGATGTTTTGTCATAAGATGTGAGATTAGTGAAAGTCTGAATATAAGATCAACTATCGACCATTGGCCACAATATATTTAATGTGATCTTCCTGGTCCAATGTTGAGATTAAAAACAGTAGCAAAGAAATTGAGGAACTAATGGCCCCTATCACTGTGTGAAAGTGTCGATCACCTATGGACCTGCTGGTAAGCTGGGGTCTATACTTCAGGTCAACTTTTTTCATGCCTTGTGTAGTCATGGAGCAATCTGTTGGCATTTCATCAGGACCAAATATGGGAAAATGGGTAAATGTGACCTAATCTTCTCCACCGCATGAGGAGCTCTGTAACTCAAAGCCCTGCACCGTGCATAGGAGATAAGGTGCCTATTACCATCTTACTGCCACAGGTGAGCGCGCCTAACCGAGTGCACTAGATACGGTAACCCTCCTAAAATTCAGGACAAACTGACTTATCCAATAGCGAGGACGCCGCATCAGAGGGCAACTAGTTTGAAAAGCACATGCTTCCTAGGGTGTTCAGTTAGAGATAATGTCTGTGGGACTGAACCTCCGGAACAGTATACAGTGAGTTGATTTATATGAAGAATGTGTATACTGGACTGTCATTTTCCTCGTCATCTCTTGTGATATGTAAAATAAACCATAACACATCGGGAGGCCAACAAATCTATCACACATTAAATGCAAAAATAGCAAAAGGCCAAGCAAATTAACAAGTGACAATTGTCTTTGCAATGGACGAGAGCATCCACCCTAAAGCAAGTTGGAGTATATAATGCTAATGCTACACAATGTATTTTTATACACTTTGCTCCTAATACAGGTCAATGAAACATAAGCACGTGCTAGAAACAGTTACTGAAACAACACTAATGAGTAGGAGGCAGGGTCTTCCTTCGAGAGGAATGTGAGGAGTCCGTGAGGTGCACATAAAAGATACACAGACAAGCTGCAGACTTCACTGTTTCTGGAAATAACACTTCTGTTTGTCAATATTCAATTTACTACAAGATGCAGGAAAGTGTGTAGATGGACATCACTAAATAAAATGGTTCTGGCCCTACTAGAATCATGTAACTTTGCAGGCATATTAAGGCGAACAGACACATCAAATTAATATAAGAATATTGTAATTTGGTAATGTAATATATCAATGCACGTTGTGGCATTCATGTGTAACCAATTATCGGTGTTAAAGAAACCAGAATATCCAGTTATGCTTTCTCAATTCCTTCTTCCTAGAGGCTACCACTGCTGCTAGCCAGCCATATTCAGCAGTGCCTCCTGTGACCTGGAATCCTGCATTTAATCAACACCAAAGGTTGTCAATGCTTCTAGCCAACTCCGGTCACTGGTGCTACTCGCACCCCCACCACCCTTGGGCTTGTTATTCTTTTAGCCAGCTCCCGTCAGTAGTGGCCCCTTGGGCCTGTATGTAAGCCTACTAGCCAGCTGCTGTTAGTACTGGCCCCTGGGACCTGTTATCATTCTAGCCAACTTGAGTCATTAGTAGCACCTTGGGACTAGTGATCATACTAACCAGCTTCAGTCAGTATTGGCTCCCTGAGACCTATTATCCTGCTAAGTAACTACAGTCAGTAGTGACCCCTGTACCTTAAATCCTGCAAATATTCAAAACCAGAGGTCAACTCTACTGCCAACCAGATCCAGTCAATATTGACATGTACTGTTACCCTGCTTGTAATGAATACCAGAGGCCAGCGTTGTTGCTAGCCAGCTCCAGTCACCAGTGGCCCGTCACATATTATCCTCAATAGGATCAATGCCCAAGGCCTGTGCAGCGGCTAACCTGCCCTAGTCAGTAGTGACCTCCTAGACCTGGTATTCTGCATATAATCAGCAAGGCTTCGGCCCTTATAACACTCACCCCACATCCTTATGGTATATTAGCAATGTAATTTATTTACATCATACGGTAGGTACTGCACTATATCACACGATCCCAAAAACAAAGAAAATCAAAATTTGCCTAACCGTTCAGCACACCACCTTGTCAAAAATGACCAAATCACACCAAGCACTATAGCCTGTCACATCACATGGCACACTCAGCCACAACATGACAAGATACTACGGCAGGGATTTGGGGCCATTAATCCTCTGTTCGAGGCATGTATGCTGTAGATGCACATGCTTTACATACTCCTGCCATCTTGTGTTGGGTCTGGATGTTTGCAAGTTGTTTTTCTTTGAAGAAGTCTTTCCAGTCACGAGGTAAGGTGACTCCACCTTTCGGTGATAGTGTGCATGGGCATCAACTCCATTGTTAGATTATTTTTTATCCCAAACGGGTTCGGATGTGTATTGCTGGGCTCCGAACCCGCTCTTTGGGCTCCCCGCAGTCCACTCTACCCTCAACGGTATTGTTTCAGTACCCGTTTCCCTGTTCTCCGCGTTTCAAATCGATCATCAAATTCTCCATTTTTGATAGAAACCCTCGTGGGCAACCGTCGGGCCTTGCTGCTTTGAGCCAGTCATCTGCAAATGGAATGGACTCCATTCTATTTCTGTCCTGGGTGCCATGCCAAGTACCCTCGCACCGACCTACATCAAGTTTGTAACTTGTGCCTCTCTCCGGAGCACAAGAAGGAAGACTGTGATGCTTGTAAGTCGTTTTAGTCCAAGGCGACTCTACCCGATCATCAGGCTCGATGACGAGAGAGGCAGCGTCAAAGCATTCAACACACTCTGGATATCTTCGGGGAAGAATCTGAATAAGCCGAGATTGAAGTGTCTGCCATAGAAGAAGAGGCCCATCTCTATGCCAGAGCGCAATCGTTGGGGCAATCTGGGGCAGCCATGTGAATGCAATTCTACGTCATGCCAGTTCCATAGGCGACTGACCAAATGTATAGGTTATCTTGCGCCCTTCTGGCATCTAAAGAGGCCTAATAAACAGCATTTGGGTGTCAGCTCAATACTTAGTTATGTGGTATGAACCATTTCTTCGACAGCTAGTTGCCAGAAGGAGTGTATTTCATCGCAGGACCATGTTTAATGTAAGAAATCAGACCCCACAGTGTTGCAGCGCAAGTATATATCTGGGCAAGACCCGACCATTCGATGAAGGTGTTGTGGCGTTAAGTAGGTTCTTTGCAGAAAATTATAATGTATCAGTCGAAAATGGGCATTACTAGAAACCATGCGTATTAGTTCATAGGCCCGCTGCCATTCTTGATCTTCCATTGGAATGTCAAAGTCTAAATTCCAGGCCTCTCGGGCCCATGTGTAGTGCCTACTGTACTTGATCACATTGTTCTGTAAAGATGCATAATTAGGTGTCAACACGCTCCATACGTTAACAGTATCTCAAGGGTTTGAGTATGCGGTGGAGCTGTCGGATAGCATGGCCAGGTGTGCTTAGTTGTGTCTGCCAAGCACGCATGTTGTAAAAATAGCCACTGGCTTAGACCAAACTCTTTGCGGGTATGTTTAAAGGGGATAAGTCTCATCTGGGTACAATTCACCCTATTGTTCGCATCCCCCCTCCCTCCATGCCCGGAAGGACATACTGAGTGCCATCTGCCTGATTGGTTTTAATATCCAGATTGGGATCTCCCTATGGAATGGTGCGCGCTTAAGTACTCTCACTACAAACCATTGCCATACTCTGGCGTCTGTCGCACAATATATGGAGTCTCTAACGGTGTACCTGATTCCTCCATTAACAGCTCTGGAAGACACCCAGCGTCCACCATTCCCGCCAAGAGCCGCATTTCCCAACTAGGGACTGTGTTGAGCCATCGAGCTGCGTGTTGCAATTGAACGGCATAAAATTAGGGGTCCAAATGTGGGACCTCCAATCCCCCGCTGCATAAGTCCTGGTCAGTGTGGCCAAAGCCACTATGCTATGTGTAATGGCCTTGTTGAAAGATTTAACAAGACCATGAAGGGCATGATCGTTGGACTTCCTGAAACACTCAAAAGAAGATGGGATGTCTTACTTCCATGCCTGCTTTTTGCCTATTGGAAAGGGCCACAGAAAGGAGTGGGGTCCTCCTTATTTTAGCTTCTGTTTGGGTTTCCTGTCGGTACCACTGTGCCTTGTGAAGGAGGGATTGGAGAAACCTCTTGTAGAACCGTAGCAGATATAGTGGACTATGTGTTTGGCTTTTGCTCCAGGATGTATGAGTACATGCAAAAAGCAAGCAAAAACGTTGATGCCAGCCTAGAGCTCCAGAAGCTCTGGTAATGCTAAAAGGCTGCTATGGTTGAGTTCCAGCCAGGGCAGATGGTGTGGGGTTTGGGTCCTGTGGCGCCGAGGGCTCTGCTAGGTAAGTGGAGTGGACCCTACCCTATCCTAGAAAGAAAAGGGGCGGTCACCTACCTGGTAGACCCTGGCTCTGACAGGAATCATAAGAGGGTCGTCCATGTGCACCGCCTTACACCCTACTATGACATGGCAGATGTGACCATGCTCATGGTTCCAGATGAGGATCAGGAAGCAAAGAGCGAACCTGTCTATGGCCTGCCCAACAATCCAAAAGATGGGTCTGTTGAAGGCGTGGTCTTGTCAGACACCCCACCTGCCCATCAGGAGACTAATTGCAGGCAAGTCCTAAATCAGTTTGCTGAGCTCTTCGTTTTGACCTCTCGCCAGACTAGCTGGTGTATCCAGGATGTAGACGCTGATGAAAGACTACCTGTCGAGAATAAAACATACAGGCAGACTGAACATGTGAAAGGGAGCATCAAAGCTGAAGTAAACATGATGCTGGAATTGGGAGTTCTAAAGCCTTCTGAGAGCCCCTGGACCTGCCCAGATGTCTTAATTCCCAAGCCTCATAACCAGGAGGGTAAGAAAGAAATGAGGTTTAGGACCATTGGGGCGTGAATTCTGTGACCAAAAGCGAAGCATACCAAATTCCATGGGCAGATGAACTTATTGACAGGTTGGGAGCAGCCAAGTATCTGAGTATGTTTGATCTCACTTCAGAGTACTGGCTGATAGGTCTGACGCCAGGAGCAAAAGAAACATCTGCATTTTCAATCTCAAATGGGTATTATCAGTTCACTGTAATGCCCTTTGGTTTGAAAAATGCACCCACCACTCTTCAAAGGTTGGTGAACTAAGCCCTTGCTGAACTGGAATCCTTGAGGGCAGCATATCTACACAACATTGCTGTCTTTAGCGCCACCTGGCAGGATCACCTGATCCACCTTAGGAACGTGCCGGAGGGTCTGAGAAGTGCAGGCCTCATTATCAAGGCATGCAAGTGCCAGACAGGACTGGGAAAGGTTGCATACTTGGGTCACCTTGTGAGTGGAGACCAGGTTCAACCCTTACAACCCAAGATCTAGACGATTCTGGACTGGGTGGCTCCAACTACCCAGACTCAAGTGAGGGCCTTCCTTGGCTTCCCTAGTACTATAGGAGGTTTGTGAGGGATTATGGCACCATTGTGGCACCCCTCACAGAACTGACTTCCAGAAGAATGCCCACAAATAGTGAACTTGACTGTGAGCTGTCTAAAGGCTCTTGACGCGCTGAAGGAAGCAATGTGCTCTGCAGCTGTTCTGAAAGCTGCAGATTATGTCAAGCAATTCATTGTGCAGACTGATGCCTCTGAACATGGTATAGGAACAGTGCTATCCCAAAAACATGACCAAGGTCAAGATCAGCCAGTGGCTTTCATCAGTAGAAGGCTAATCCCCAGGAAGCAGCATTGAACTGCCATTTAGATGGACGCCTTTGCTGTGGTTTGGTCCCTTGAGAAGTTTAGGTCAAACCTCTTTGGCTCTCACTCCCTAGTTCAAACCTACCACAGGCCTCTCCGAGGGTTAATGCAAATGAAAGGTGAAAATCCCAAACAGCTAAAGTAGTCCATCTCCCTACAGGGAATATACTTTGAGGTGAAACAGAGACCTGGGAGTGCCAATGCAGAAGGACTTTCCAGATTGTCCCATTTAGACAATGTTAAATGTTATGTTATGTTAAAAATACTTATAAAGCGCGCGCACACCACAAGGTTTCATGGCGCTGCTGACAAGGGAGTCCTGCCGCTAAGTGATTCATTCATAAGTCTGGCGAAAGAGCCAGGTTTTTAAGAGTTTCCAAAATTGAGGATATGATATCATTGATCTAATGTCCTGAGGGAGAGTATTCCAAAATTGAGGGGCCAGGACCGCAAATCTTAGTCCCCCCAATTTCAGCGTTTAAAGGACGAAGTAGCTAGAGGATTCAAATGGGAAGACCTAGGATCCTGAGTGTGGATATATCTCTGGACCCGAGTAGATACAGACAATGGGCAGTTGCCACTTTAATAACTTGTCCAAGTCATTAGATATGGTACAAACTCCAGCCAATCAGGCGACAGCACCCTCTGGAACCTTCTCCTCGGAGGCTCAGGCTCGCAGACTTTCTATTGCACGTCGTGTCAAGGGAGTCTCCCTGAGCTCTGCTCAGTACCTCTACCTTTTCCCTTCAGAAACTCTTCAGAATATCTTCACTGCTTTGTCTACTACAAAGAGGTCACTCATCAAACACTGTGAGTCTTGTGGGAAACTCCGGCTTCATTCCGAAGACCCCCACAAAAAGTGTATCTACTGCCTCCACCCTGAACATCAGGTGAGAGATTGTAAAATCTGCAGGACTTTTCCTTAAAAGACTTTAAGAGACAGAGAGGGACGTCTACTTCTGTGGTTACAGAAACTCAAGACCAAGGATGATCACTTATCAGATGTTGAGAGTGATTCCTCTCTCGGGACTGTCATCTCTAAGAAGAAGGCTTGTGAGGCGGAGATGGTATCTGCTAAGGCTAAGGTGCTCAAGAAAGACCACACCTCTACTAATGAAGGCAAGACTTCTTCCTCCTCAAAAAGGGCTCCTGCTCCTTCTAAGGGGCTACTTATGCCCTCCACGCTTCCGAGAATTGCCTCTAAGTCTCAGGCGTCTATGTCTCTTCCTGAGACAAATTTGCCAAAACAAATGGGTTCTTCGTTGACAAAGACTCCCGTCGCCCCTGCTACAACGACAACTCCCACCTTCTCTTCTCCTCAACCTACAATGATTGTCATCGGTGTCCTCTCCTTCGATGTTTGTCATGGTGTCGGTGAAGCCTCGCTTGTCTGCCACCTCCCTCACTTCGTCGTCGATGAAAAAGAGGACTGTCTCTGGTCAGTCGTCAACGGATGCCTCCTCGCCGACGAGACGGTCGATGGCTCTCAAGGCGCTACCTGCTTCGTCCACAGATGTTTCGTCGTCGAAGGTTGCCTCGTCGTTGATGGGTGCCTCGTCGGCGGTTGTCTCGTCGGCGGTTGTCTCGTCGACAGTTGCCCCGTCGACAGCACATAAGCCTTTCCTTACGGAACTTCAACCACACTCTTCGTCGTCGACCGTTGAGTCGGCGGCGGCATCCTTGGTTCCACCTTCAGCTTTAATCTCTCTAGTCCCCTTGAAATCTTCAGCAACACTTTTGCCTCCTTCAGGAACGACGGATGTTTCCCTACTTCAACGTAGGAACTCTTCTTTGGATCTATTGCCAATTCAACCATATCAAATCTTTCTGTGGAGCTTTTTGACTATGGGGCTGAGGAGGATTCGGAAGAGGATGACCGGTTCCATGCTGCTCGTACTCCTTCCGAGCTTCTCATCAAATGACGAAATATTGATGATGACCAAGGATATGATTATTACCCTGAGCCTAATACTCAACCACCACTTGAGAATCCAACTCTGCAGATGCCCATGTCTCTCATCTCTAATTTGCAACATGTGCCTGATGACTACCACCGCCGATTTCCTCCCTCGGAGTCGGCCTCATCTGTCCCACAGATGCCTCTTCCTCTGCCTTCATCGACCATCAGGCCGCCCCCTCCGGTGGCATCGATGTCTCATCACCCGGAGGATACACACACAACTGACGACGACAGAGAAGAAGGGGAGTGGGTGATAGATCCCTGCTTACTGAGTGAGACAATTATTAAATTCAGACTCCATCACCCACTGACAAAACTGAAGAGCCGACCTGGCACACATCCCTGCAATATCCTAGTCCATTCTTGGATATTGTAAGTGACCAGGGAAGTCATAGTCTATACGTAGGCTGGACACTCGTCATTATGAGTTCGCGAGCTCCATGATGGCTTCACTGAAATATGTGATGTTTGGCACCAAGCATCTCAACATAATAAACTTGCACTGATTCCAGTGTAGATTTTATTAAACATTGCACACAGAGGGCCCCTTAGAGGTGTCCCCTGAAACCTACCAATCCTTAGTGTGGTCATTGACTGGCCTGAGCCAGCCTGCTTCCACCAGAGTGTGTTCTGACCTCAGGGGAGAGTGTCTGCGCACTCTGAGGCTGAGAACAATGCCTTTCCTGGGTGGAGGTGTTCACGTCTCCCACTGGACAGGAAGAGCCATCCGTGGTGGGGAGCTTCAAAGGTCTTGCCTCCTTTGTAATGCAACCCCAGCCTCTCCTGTTCGAAGGAGCTGGCCTCCATCTTGTCCTCACCCCCTTTTTGGCGGCAGGACAGGTGGGAAACCTGTGATAGAAGAGCAGATGTGCCCCCTCTGCCAACTCCAGCCCTCGGGTGCTTGAGGCTAGGTCAAGTACACTTTTCAGTGCCCACCATCATGAAGATGATGGGACTTATCCATTTAGGGCTAGGACTGTGTCCTCCTCTCAGAGAAGGTGGGCATGTTAGAGGACCTATACACCCAGGCAAAGGGCCCATTGGACACCACCTGTCACTCCCTTGTGACGCCCTTAAATCTAGTTTTCAGGTGGCATCCCCAGTCTCTGAACTTCAGTTCCTGATGACCTAAGAAGAGCCGGGCACTACCGATGTGCACCAGCAGAGAAGATTGCAGAGAACTACTGTACACAGGTGTTCCAGGACCTTTTGTCTAAAGAAAAATCTGGATCCCCTACGTACTGCTGCCCACCACATGTCCTAAAAGAAGCCTTCACTGGCCTCCCGGGTCCAGCACTCTCTCTTCTGAATGAGTCCCTATTTTAGGGTTGTGTGCCTAAGGCCTTTAAAGAGGCAATTGTGGTTTCCCTTCTGAAGAAATCAGGGGAAGACCCCCAGATCCTGTTGAATTACCGCCCAATCTCTTTGCTCCCATACCTGGCAAAGGTACTGGAGTCTCATGTGGTGAAGTGTCTGTCCAATTTTATTGAACAATCCAACTATCTCGACTCACACCAAGCTGGTTTTTGGCCTGCCCACTCAACGGAGACCGTAATACTGGCGGTATAAGACTCCCTGCGAAAGAGGGCTGACAGGGGTACTCCATAGGCCCTGGTGCTGTTGGATCTCTCGGTCGCCTTTGACACGGTCAACCAGGGGATCTTGGTGAAGCATGTCAAAGAGGCTGGCATTCAGGGCTCAGCCCTTAGTTTGATTAGCTCCTTTCTAGAGGATCGCTCCCAGTCAGTCTAGAGCGAGAGTCCACCATGAGCGGACTGTGAGTAGTTGGCCTGATATATGATGTTCACTAGTTCTAGTGACCACCTTGTATCAGTCCAAACAACCCTTATGGTTATTGGTTGTAAGTCAACCTTATAGACCAGCTATCCTAGTGGTAGCGTGGACAAAGCAGTCTTAGGCTAAACTCTTTTGGCATGTAAAGCCAGCTGTATTACCATATGTAACCCCCTTGAACACCAAGTGAAAGGACACCACACAGGATATATATTCAAAATCTATATGTATTTATTACTACAAATAGTCCCCTGAACTCTTTATGAGCACAGGAGCAAACACGTTAAAACAATTCAGTTGATAATATACAAAAGTAGCACAAATATGGATAGGCCCGGGTGGCCCCTAAAACCATATACTAAAGAAGTGGTATAAGTACCACGAGTTGAAAGGAAGTAAGGCCTAGGGCCTTGGGAATCGCTCGGGCTACGCTGGACTAACACAGGTTAGGAACTAGGAGTCCCACGGGATCTGGTTTACAGTGCGCAAAGTTAGAAGCAAGTTACATTGAAGTCAATGGATGCATAAAAGTTAAAAAGGCGAAGATAGGAAGTCTTCCGGTCAGTCTAAGACTTAACCCTTTGGAATCTGGACACTAGAAGTGTTAAACTACTCGGGGGCACCGGAGTGCCAGCATTACCACCCACAGAAGGCGGGTGCAGTGGTGCCAATGTGTGTCGGGATTCTGGAGGAGTCCGGATGGAGCCTTGAAGTTTTGATGCTGCAGGCGACCTGATGTGAAGAGTTCCGGTGGATCCAAGGGTGGATCTGAAGAGGTGAAGACCTGAAAGCAGAGGGGACAGTGTTCACAGTAATGTAATGTAATGTAATGATGTCTTGTAAAGCGCATGAATCGCCCCACATGGGGTATCTCCGCGCTGTAGACCGCTGGGGAACCCAGACCAGCGGTGGAAAGTTGTCGCTTGGTCGCCAAAATGGCCACTGGCCAACGGACTAGTAACCAGATAGGCGAGTCGAGTGGAATAAAGCAGAAGGGTCCCACTCAGATCTCGTGAGAGCTGGAGGGCTGGTCCATTGTGCAAATGTAGCTCGGTGGTGGGGCTTCTCAAGACCCCAAGCACAGTGATGAGGGTACCTCAGGGGCTGCGCAGTCAGCTTCTCGTGGACGTTTCAAGAGGTCCGGTCCCACGTCTCAGGTCGCCTCCACTCGTCAAAGCTTAGCAGGGACTGTGGATCGGGCTGTTAGATGTCTGGGAGTCTGGTTCTTGTCAGGCTCTGGGCTCGGGCTCGGGCTCCGGCAGGAGGCGGCGGCAAAGCAGTCGTTGATTGCTGGATGGTGCCTGTGTTCACAGGGTGGCCTCTCCTTGGCCACAAGGGAGATTCTTCAGTCTTCTGAGCAGCAGAACGTCGAAAGGTCCAGAGTTTCTTCTTCTTGTAGTCGGATTTCAGGGTAATCTGCCGTCTTGGGGCTCAGCTCCTACTTTTAAACTAATTCTAGGGGCTGGACTACCTACTAGGTCCCTCCTATGGGTGGGACCAGGAAGGGGGGTGGTTACACCCCCTTTCCTTTGTCCAGTTTTGCGCCAGAGCTGGGGCTGGAGTGCCCCAGCACCGGTTTGAACTGGCCTATGCACGGGGACACCTTGTGTGCCCCGGGCAGGTCTGATTCTATTCAGCCCTACCTAGCCAGATACACAAAATCCTGTCTGGGGTGGTGCTAGCACCTCCCAAGGCAGGAAACCCTTTGTCCAAGCCTCCCTCGCTGGAAGGACTCCCAGCAGCAGGAGGTCAGACTTGTATCTGTGGTGGCAGCATCCATTTTGTGATGCTGAGGCTCTGTTTAACTTTAACCGGGATTCAGGTTCTGTACATGTCGTGTCCCTCTAGAAGGGTGGAATGCTACCCCGTCGCCAGAATTGGAGAGGGGGTAGTATTCCAATTGGTATGACACCTTACTCGACATGTTGTGATAATGTCAAACCAGAGTTAGCATTTAACGGTGAGGTTCATAATGCACTTAAGAGTATATGGTATGACGCTATCAGGAAACAGCTAAAGGACATGGTTCCGAAAGCTGCAGACAGGCTCAGCTCATGCTAGAGCACCATCTCACACATAACCAGGCACTCTGCCTCCAGGATTGATAAGGCCTGCCATTGGAGTGACTTATAGGTTACTGTGTGTCCTTGTATGTGTTAGATATAGCGATACTATACCTAAAGCAAAGGGTGATTACACCACCTTGCCCCAGCTGAGTGATCAGCCCGTTGTGTCAAATAGTAAGGCCAGGCCAGGGGTGGCACAATACGTGCTGCAGCCCCTGGTAGGCCTTGGATGCACCTATGCCCTGGGTACCTAGAGTACACTGTACAGGGGCTCACAAGGTGATCCATGTTCCAATTGGTAAGGCACCTAAAGTGCCTTGGCATACATTTAGAGAGAGAACAGCAGGCTGTGGGTCTGATTGGCAGGCCCACAGCCACATTAAGTCGTAAATCAGTGAAGCAAAAAGCAAAAATCTGGGGTGACCATAGGATAGCAGACCCTACTCTCCTACACGGACCTCGTCTGGACTCCTCAACGTTACCTGCAGCCTCTGCAAGGACACCCCCCTCAACCCTGACATGCTCTGGTATGCCTTTTCTGACACCAAAAGGCACCCTTGTAACCATCGTCCTGGGCTTTGGAGAAGAGGACAAAGGGTGTTGCTACGTTTCTGAGAATCAAAACTTACCATGACAGCTTTTGGTTTCCTTCGACCGGCCTCCTGGCCCGAGCCTGCAGACCTTTTCCAACTTGGCCTGTCTTTGATGCTGTGTTGGCATCTTGCACCCTGGCATCCCTGTGCCGCTGGTGGTGTGGTGTAGTCATGGTGCTGCCTTGGGCCATGTCCAGTGTTGGCCTCAACCCCCAGAGACTAGTTCCCCCAAGCCGCTGTTACTTGCCTGTAAGCAGCCTCTGTCCGATTGCCCCAGTCCCCCTTCGTTTGTATTGGGTTTCCAACCTTGAACTTGCACTTGCACCTGGGCTCCCCTGTGCCGCTGGTGGTGCACTGTTGGTTCTGAACTGAACCTTGTCCAATACTAACCTTAACTTCTGAAGAATGGTCTTGTAAGTAGATGTTCCCTGTACGTATGTTGAATGTTTTCTTCACCCCCTAGGTTAACATTGCAAAGTCTGGAAATTGCACTAATTGTCCCCTTTTTATATTGAACAGAATTTCTATTGCAAAACGTATTTACTCAAGATGAAATTCTGTGGTTCCGCAAAATAAATCTAACCAAGTGTCATTTTATAAATTGGTCTCAGATTTATTCATTGAGTGTGTGCCATTTATTACCACTGTGTGTACAACAAATGCTTAAAACTTTCCTTGTATATGAGTAACTGCTCCCCCACACTACCACAAAAGAGCATTAGTATTATCTACTTTAGCCTCTGTAAAATCTCTGGGGATCCACTGGACTCTCTGCACACTATACCTCTTTTTGGTATAGTCTAGTGAGAGCCGGCTCCCCACGCTCAAATACTCACACACACTCAGACATAGACAGACAGACACACACACTCTCTCTCTGTCTCTCTCTCTCACACATATTGTCACACATACCCAACCTGCCTCACATCAGAAACATGTATTTAACTTCTAAATGACACCTTCAACTAGGACCATTAGTAAAAAGGTTCATGCAGAATTCATAAGATCCTACTTATAAGGATATCTGTGCAGTCATCCCCATGACAGGAAAGAAGAAATGGAAATGAATAAATAAAATGCTTTAGGAGGCTGAGCACTCTTAAATTAAGAAATGAAAGAAAGATAAACCAGGAATAGAGGGAAACAGAAAAAGCAGTAAGAAAGAGAAAAAAAAAGTAAAATAAAGATAATAAAAACAAGAGAAATAGAAAGTACGAAGGAAAGAAACAAGGCTCCCCCATATTATATTCAGTAGTGCTTGTAATACGGCGGCCAGGATATCCTTCACGTTTGTGTCTGAGTAACCCGGCCAGTAACTCGGCTAGCGATCTCTAAATCAGGCTCTTGACACTTTACAATGTTGCTGCTGTTAACTGTGCACACTTACTTTCTGAGAAGTCACGGACAAGAAACAGCTAGTCGCCTGTAACATACCTTTTATAATTAGAAGGGTGTGACAACACCGCATAAACAACAAGTGCAGATTAAACCACAAGGTTCAAATAAACCCACACACACACCGTAAGATTAAACCTGTACTAAGCACAAAGGCCTCAGTATCTGATAGAGACTACTAGCTGCAGATTCCTTGACGTAGAATTATCCCCTAGGCATGAGACTGGATCTGGAAAACTTTTTGCCACAGCATCCCTGCGTGCCGGGGAGATGGCATCACGCGACTCCGCCCAGGCGTACTTGACGTAAGCGAGGTCACATAAGTCCCACCCCGGCGCGCCTACGTCGTTTTTTTTATTTTCTGCGTGCAACGCAGATACGGTCTCTGTTCGGGCCTGTTTAGGCCCCTTTTTCTTTCATCGTTGTGATATCTTTTGGTGGAACAGTGTGGGAATGCCTTCGGGCTTTAAGACAGGCACGTCGTGTGGGCGCCTTATGTCGGCGACAGACCCTCACCTCATTTGCATGTGGTTTTAGGGGAAGATCAGGGCACCACTGATTGTGAGGCGAGCCAACAGTTGAAGCCAAAGTCGCGGCGGGAGCGCCGGAAGAAACTACTCTTGGCGCGTCTCTCAAAATCGGCTTTATCCCCTCGATCAGCCTCCGCAGATGGATCAGAAGCGGCCGTCATCGTCGGCGTCCTCATCCCTCTCTGATGTCGCACGAGCGTCGCTCCCCAGTGGGTAAGTGTCGCAGCTTGTCCCCGGGGGCTGGTGTTCGGCCTGCCGGGGGCATGGGCTCTCCATGGGTAATGCGGCCCGCGTGTCGTCCTCCTATCAACCGTTTCCCGGTGAGGGAGCGTCGTGAGCCCAGATGGAGACATATGCGGCGTCTTTGCAGGCCTCGCTGGCGTCTCCTTCTCCTTCCCCTCCTAGGACGTCGGTAGATCCCTTGCATTGCGCGGGGGTCCCCGCGGCGCCCCGGCGCCGCCTGGCTCGTCTCCAGGCTTGGAGGATGTGGTGCTGTTGGGGTTCGGCCCTTCAGGGCTCCCACCTTCGGACCTCGGCACCTCTGCCTCGCCGCAAACTCCTGCGGGAGTCCCTGTGGTGTCTCAGGAGGTCAGCAGGGCTCGGGTTGCATCCCCGAGCCCTGTTTGGCCCTCTAGACAGACAACAACCTTGTCCACGGCTGAGCTGATGCTGCTACGGCATCAGCGCCGGCTGGCCCATGCGGCGCCACAGGGGTCAGTAGACCACCTCGTCCCGCTCTGGGTCGAGGCTGGTCGGGGACCCTTCGTTCCGCTCCGGGCCCCTCTCGGCCCTCCACGCAGGTGGCTGTCAGAGGCCGAGCCGGAGGTTGAATCGGCCCTGGCGGTGCCGCATGGGTCGGTGGACCACCTACGTCACATTCTGGGCCAAGGCTGGCGGAACGTTCTTCATTACAACACCGGGGTGGGGTAACCTCTCTTGCCCATGGCCAATCTATCTACCTGGTAAGCAGGTTCCTCACGGTCCGCAAAAACCCAGTTGTTGACTGCCACTAGCTGCGTGGGCCAGTAATACTTGAGAATGCTCCGGACCGCCAGTCCACCTTATTAAACTCCCCTCTGCAACTTACTCAGCATGAAGTGCCACCATCCCACAACAGGAGCCAAAGTTCTCAGTCTATCTTTTGAAAGAAAATGTCTGGTGGGATCTTAAAGGACGTTTTTTGCATGATGTACGGGAGACCCTGGAGGGTCATCTCTTTAAATAGGGCCACCCGGCCCAGTAAGGAGAGCCAGAGCGCCTGCCAGTTTGGGGTATCCCTGCGACACCGGTCTAATTTCGGGAGAATGTTCCTGCCTGTGGCTCTCTTGTAATGAACACGCCCAAATATTTAAAGCCATGTAGTGCCACCCGAACTGTGCACCTAGAGTGCAGCCGCAGGGTCCCTGCCACCAGCAGGAATATTAAGGACTTCTTCCAATTGATCTTATATCCTGAATATTCTCCAAATATGTGAAAAATGTGTAGGATTTGTTCACTCGAGAAGACTGATTACGTGTCCTACAGCAAAACGTCAGCATAGAGGGAGATTCTCTCATCCCACTCATGATCAACTGGAATACCCCTTATGAGAGGTCCTGGCGAACCCACAAACTTGAGAAGAGCATAGGGGACAAGGAACATCCCTGTCGGACGGAAAAGACTCGGGAGACTGTATTATTGAAGCGCATGCGCGCTAGAGGGTCCACATACAAGAGCATGACAGCAGCGCCACTGGTTCAGCAAAGGAATCCCCTGTTGCATGTGGTACTCCATTAAGGTGTCGGAGATTTAAGCGCGTTCCCTGATGTGGCATAGATCCAGATTGATCAGGATGAACCACTGTTGCAATTACTGTCCGCAGGCAGATCGCCAGGGCCTACGCAAGGACCTTAGTCTCAAAATTAAGCAAGGAGATAGGTCTATAAGACCCACACTCAGTTGCTGGTTCGTCCTTTTTTGGGATGACCACTACTGCAGACGTTTTTTGGTACTCTGGGAGACATCCTTATTTTCAGGCAGTCTGAAACCTCCTCTGGAGGCACTCCCTGATTTTATCCATCATGATTTTATATAATTCTAAGGGGAGCTCATCAGGCCCCTTCGCTTGCCCTGTTTGCAAGGTTCCTTTTGTCTTATTTATTTAGTCTACTGTCAGGTCTTGGTCTAGTGCGTCTCGGTCCTCATTCGTTAGCATTAGCAGGGTCAGGTCTTTCAGGAAGTACCTCCCAGTATTTCCGTCCCCTTGTTGTCAGTGTCCTCAAGGATCCAGTTCCGTCCTTTGTCTTGTCTCTCTAACCATGTAAGCAACTCATTGGCTTTATCACCGACATCATAGAGACAATGCTGGGTAGCCAGCGCATGAGTGCACGCTATTTTCCATTAGTGCTCTTAATGTGTGCTGCTTCAGTTGATGGTGTAATGGGAGAGAAACTGATTCCCCACTTGCCAAGCGTGCCTCCAGGAAAGCACTTTCACTGTCCTGAGCCTCGCACTTCAATTTACTTTCCTTCGGCATTCCCCCAATCACGGCCTGTGTCTGGCCTGGAATCACTGCCTTGACTTCATCCCTTTCTCACTGCACCATCAGGATTCAAGCAAGCCGGGCCGAAGACGGCTGAAATGCCAGAAACCGGTCCCCGGTAGCTTGTCTCCTTTCTGGTGAAGAATTGGCTTGGTAGTTTAGTCTGCCCTGTTCCCATGATGCACTGGGCCAGGGACAGACTGATTTGCATATAGCCAGGTTCTGAGCTGGGATGGGGCAGTGAGATAAATAACGGTGATGGATCAAGCCCTGATCTTTGGACTGGGTAAGAGTGGTCTGCTTAACTCAGACACTCTGTTCATCACCACCCCCTTTTCTAAATCGTTTTTGGCCACTATAGGTGTGGCAGGGTATACTCAGACATGAGTCCCTTTCTCACTGCTCCATCAGGATTCAAGCAAGCCGGGCCGAAGAAGGCTGAAATGCCAGAAACTGGTCCCCGGTAGCTTGTCTCCTTTCTGGTGAAGAATTGGCTTGGTAGTTTAGTCTGCCCTGTTCCCATGATGCACTGGGCCAGGGACAGACTGATTTGCATATAGCCAGGTTCTGAGCTGGGATGGTGCAGTGAGATAAATAACGGTGATGGATCAAGCCCTGATCTTTGGACTGGGTAAGAGTGGTCTGCTTAATTCAGACACTCTGTTCATCACCACCCCCTTTTCTGAATCGTTGACTTCATCCTATAGCACACAAGCTGATTCAACAGGCCGCCCATTCTCCTTAAAATAGAATACTGCTCCATCTCTCAGACGAGCTTTGAACGTCTTGTCTTATAAATATCACGTATCAACCCTTGAGGGTAGCATTTAGTCCACAACCGGACCATCGAGTTGCACCTCCACCAGCGAATGGTCTAAGATTCCCCCTGCAATGTGCGTAGCGGCTCTAAAATCAACTTTATGGACAATCTGGGTGAAAAGATGTGTTGCAGATAGGTGTGTTCGGTTCTGATACCCTCGTACCCTATAAGGGCATTTAGGAGTATCATGAATATAGTATAGGTGGAGTTCTTGCACTCCAGTCACCCCAATGCATGTAAGCTCTGTTGTAAGTGTCTTACCCTTTCACGGGCATAGAAACCCAAGGAAAGTGTGTGCACGGAGCCACTACCTCATTAAAATTTGATAAATCTAATACGGATGAAGACTCTGCAAAGGCTATCGAGCTATGCCCAACGAACGAAATCTTGCCAACAAACTAAATCTTGCCAGTAGACATCAAACGAAAAGTATTGAGGGGGCGACCCACTGGGGCTCCGGGGCCAAATGGCATACCACCGATACTGTATAAATCAGACGTGGAGTTTTGGAGCGAATCGTTGGCACCAACATTTAATTATATAAGAAACACCCAGACTCTTCTAGAGTCTTGGCACGGGTCAGTCATCAGCCTGATATGCAAACGCGGTAGTCAGAAGCACCCCAGCAGCTATCGGCTCATTGCCCTACTAGATGTGGAGGCAAAATACATCGCTGGAGTCATCCTGGAGGAACTATCATCATGGGCATCTGAAAACTCAATCATTCCAATTAACCAAACGGGCTTCTCCAAAGGCCAAGGGACCACAACCAACATCATAGCATTGTCCTTGCTGATGGGAGCAGCAATAGAGATCAAGTCATCTTTATACCTCTCGTTTATCGATTATACCGTGGCATTCGATCATGTGGACCGTAACAAACTCGGGCAGAAACTGAACAATTGGGGAATACCGAAACCCCTCCTAGATGTGCTAATAATGCTCCATTCAAATACCTGGATCAAAATTAAACTTGGGGCAGGTACGCACCTTTCGAACGCCATCAGGACAACAAAAGGGCTAAAACAGGGGTGCGTATTAGCTCCACTACTATTCAACCTCTTTTTAGCCGACCTACCTAGGGCCCTCGACAAATGCCCTAATCACGCACCCAAATTGGGGAAAATCACCCTCTCTAATCTCCTATTTGCGGATGACCTGGTGCTGATAAGTCGCACACCAACGGGCCTTCAGCACCTCTTGAACATAACTCACACTTTTTCAGTAAAAAACTCCCTTAAAATAAATTTCAGCACATCAAAGGTCATGGCCGTGAATTACAGGAAAAAAAGGTATCTCTGTTGGCATCTGAATGGAGAACAGCTTGATCGGGTGACCTCTTATAAGTACCTGGGAGTAATTCTGGACTCCAAAAACGTGTCTAGGGTATAACTTGACTCCTTACGAGGTAAGGCGACGACGATCTACCTGGCATTAAAACCTCTAAAGGCCAAACTCCCCGATCTCACCTTTAAACCTCTCCTTGAAATTTTGTGTGCTAATTTGCAGCCTACCCTTTCATACGGCAGCGAATCGCTCCATGGGAAGGATGCCGCTGTATTGGATACAGTCATAGCTAACACATATAGGGCCATCTTCAACTTCCCAAAATACGTCTCTCCAGCTCAAATCCGACTAGAATTCGGCATCCTAAAACAAACCATAGAAAGGCGGAGCATGTGCGTAGCCAGCTGGCACAAGATCCGCACTGCAGAGACGGGCTCCTTAAGCTCTAACGTATGGGAAGAGCTACTTCGGCACCGCAAATCCTTGCCCAGAGACTACCTTTTTGAATCACTCCAAGTTCTAGGCCTGACTGACATCTGGGAAACATCAGTAGATCTATTGTCCCTTAAAAAAATCGCAAAAAAATCGGCACGCATTGTCTCAGTGATCGAAGACAAGCAGGACCTGGCAAACAGGGCGCACGGCTGGATAACGTTGGATGACTATGGAAAAATACAACCGCAAGCTTACCTTAACATCTGTATGAAGAGGAAACTTAAAGAAAAGCTGCTAAAACTATGCCTAGGCGTAATCCCCATACTCCCCCATCTCCCACCCTGGGAAAGAAACTATTCATCACAGCAGTGTCGCCTGTATAAAATCGCCAAGAAGGACATTGTTCATGTGATCTGCATCTGTCCTAGACTAAGGGACCTGAGGCACAACTTCTTAATACCTTCCTTTAAACTACACGCCGTTCGGACCTGCAGGCAGGCAGTCAAACTGTGATTTAACTCCAACAACACTAAATTGAACTGCCAGGTCGTGAGGTTCTTTAATCTGACAAAGAAAAGACTAAACAGTGTTTGACGAACATTAAATGGCTTTGAGGAAAACCACGAACTGATCTCAATCAACTTCTTATTTTTAATTTAATTTGACTTGATACGCTTAAGTACAAATGCCTTTTAAATGTACATACTGATGTTTTTATAATTTTGTAAAGGTTTTAACTAACCATGTACAAATAAACGTTACCTTACCTACCTTACCTTTCACAGGATGAGTCAGTTTTGTCTGGGTGTCTTTCCTGTTTCCCGACACTTGAATGGCACGACCCAACACTCGAAAGAGCAGTGACCGACCAGCAAGCTTTTGTGGAGAGCTTTTGTCCTGGATGTAGGGCTGCATTCAGTAGGCACCCACTCTGTCTTTTCTTTGCAGTTGCCTGAAGATCAGCAGTCCCAAGGTAGCAGTCACACCTGGCCTGTCGGTAAGTGCAGGCCCTCTGGAGGCCCGACTGTCAGCAATTGAGCCCGCACTGTGGCCGGGTCGACCACAGGCGTAAGCTCAGACACTGGAGTAAGTGTAGTCCCTCATGGACCTCTGACACAGAGTAGTCAGGAATTCAGCCGGTAAAAGCCCAACTCAGGCTTTCCAGGAAGCCAGTAGATTCGGACCCTGTTGTGTTAGGAATTTGGCAAATGCAACCTTGAACGGGCCGGTTGGCAGCACACAATCGTCCAACTGGGCCTCAACAATCACGTTGCCGTAGAGTATTATTTTCTGCCCTGAACTGTTGGGAGAGTCTTGAGGGTGGTGGTGGGGGTGTTCCTTAGACTAGCGGTTTACTCTGTCGCACTCTCACATTGCATTTATCCTACGCAGACCAACACCCTAAACACGCACTTGATGTTAGCACAAAGTTTGGGCACAGGTATAGAAATGGAGCATTACATGTGTGTGTCAGTAGGACACCACTCCACTGACCATGATGCAAAGATCACATCAGGCTATGGATCCTTACAATAGGCTCCATTGCCACAACCGCTCTTGCTGTTAAACCCATGACAGTCCTCTGCCTTAAATAAGGACACACTTGGTGTGACCCTCCAGGTCACAGGACCTGTCCAAAACCTCTCATAGTCCCTTGTTAGAAGTTGCACAGTACTGGAGTGGCAGAAAAATCTCATGTAATTGTTTTTTTTTTGTGGTGGATTTACCCCAGTAATGTCCAGCTACAAGTTTGACGCCATGGACTGGGCAGTTGCCACGAGGAACAGATTCTTCTGCCTGTCAAACCACATGCTATTCACTATTTCATAGTGTTTTTCTGCCTTTATTTACTACTTGTTTTAAGGAGGTGGTAGATATATGCACGTGGTTGGTTGGGGGGAGATAGGTGAAGCAGGGGAGGGAAGAGGAAAGCATTTTCTAACAGAGGGAATAAGGTACATTTTATTTGCATGATTAACAAAAATCTTACGGTTACTGCATTCTTAAAGGAAGCACACCAATTTAAATACAGACCAATCATTTTAAAATGTCAAAAAATCCAAATTAGTTTTCTTAAATAACATAAACATAATTTATAGACATTACATCAGATCGTCATCTTTCCAGGACTTAATATAAATTGTGTCAATTAATATTTCTGTAATTTATGTGTGATATAAAAATAGTCCTAAATGTTGTCCTTAATTATCTTACACTTCCAGATTTCCTGTGGGCAACTCACAAGTATCCAACTTCTTTTTAACAAGTATTAAAAATGTTGTAAAATTGGCGTTCATTTTAATACCCGATGGTCTAAAAAAAACTATTATGGCATGTCTGCAGGTACGAGCACCTCTGCCTATGAAGCAGTTTTTCAAATATTGTTTATTTTCCGCCATCATTACTACACATACACAAACAAAATGCAAAATACGTTCGTCCCATAGGTTGCATGGGCTGCACATAGTCGGCTTAGATGGTCTCAGCCAGGGCACTACATGTTTTAAGCCAGGTAAGTTGCCGGATCGTGCTTTCATAAAGGTGTTTTTGGTTTGTAGAGATCATGGTATTTCTAAATATGGTTGGACCTTAAGACTTGTATATTCCTGGACCAACATCCATGCGTGGGATCTCTTAATAAACAGTTCTTTGTCTTTTAAAAGTGACATTTTTTTATTTATTTTTATTTTCAAAAACCTTTATTAAGGAATATGAACATGGGAGACACAATACACCGTGCAGAACCGCCGCGCGCAGTAGGAAGATAAATTACAATACAGACATTGAGTTGCAATTGGGTTACGTTTACAGCAATTCAGTAAAACCAGGAATGTCAAAGTCACAGAACCACAGTCCAGGGCTACAGCCTCCCAAGGGGAAGCACGCATAGAAGCACAATAACAGATGAAAGTCTAAAGCAGCAGGGGCGCAGATGGGGAGGTGGGAGCATTCACTAACCAACACCGGCGGCCGCCGCCGACCCAGGGCCGGCGGGGAGCACGGTAGAGGTAGCGCCGCTGGGGTGGGAGTGGGAAAGGAGATAGACGATCAGGGGGGCCCAAATGTCGACAGGGCGGGACCTGGCAGGCATTAAATCCCAAAACTCAGAGAGGAGTCTGGCATCGAGAGACATCCTCCAACCAACTCTCGACCCTAGGAGCAGGCCGCCGACCCCAACACATGGCCACCCTACGTCTGGCGAGGACCAAAAGCATCGAAATCAGACGGCGGGAAGCATCAGGGCAAAACTTAACAAAGCCAAGAAGGCACAGGGGAGGGTCTGGGCGCACTGCAGTACCGGTGATGTCAGAGACGGTGGAGCACACCGCCTGCCAGAACTCAGAGACCTTGGGGCAGAGCCAAGTTAAATGGAGCAGCGCAACGCATACAAGTATCTCCAGGGGTGAGCCCGAACCGGTGGAGCAGCACTGGGGTGCGGTACAGTCTGTGCAAGTACTGGAAGTGGATCAGGCGGAGCCGGTAATTAGGGGAAAACTTTTTGGTTTGATTACAGCAATACAACCAGTCGGCCTCCGAAATGTCAATTCCAAAGTCTGCGCAATCCGATGAGATAGCGGCAGACCCCAAGGACAAAGCGTACAGTTTGGTGACTAACTTGTGCGGCGACGTGGAAGTATGAATGAAGTCCAGAGCCGGGAGAGTGGGCGGGGGCTGAGGCAATGTGGAGTGCAGTTTGCGGCAAGTGGCACGTAACTGATAAAATAGTAGCGTGTCCTGCAACCCCGGAGACTCTGGAAGAGTGTAAAAGGAATTCTCCAGGTACAGATCCGCCACCGTTCTCAGGCCCAAGCGCGCCGCGTGTCGGGACATGCTGGAAGACTGGAGTGAAGGGAAATCTGGGTGATCCGAAAGTCAGGCACATCCATCCCACCGGCAGACATAGGGAGAGTGAGGATATCGTAGGCCACCCTGGGTTGTTCACCTGCCCAAATAAGCGAAATGACTAGAGAGCGAAGTTTGCGAAACAAATGAGAGGTGAGGGGGATAGTTATGTTCAAGAAGAGATAGAGGAATTTAGGCAGGACCACCATTTTTGGTATGGCGATACGGCCAGCCAAGGATAGCGGCAGTCGGCTCCACAAAGGGATTCTGGATTCAAGCCAATCAACAGCCCGCCCTAAGTTTGACCTCCACAATTCATCCAAATCCCTAATTAACCAGATGCCCAAATAGTGTGTGGGGCCAGATGCCCACACGAATGGAAAGTCTGGTGTGAAGGGGACAGTAGTATCAGTCAGGGGAAATAGGACCGACTTACTCCAGTTCATCTGGATGCCCAAAAGCCCGCCAAAACATATGATTTCCCGAACCAGGGGGCTAAGGTTTTCCTGGGGGTGGCTGACATATAGGGTGACGTCATCCACATACATTTAGACCAGGAGAGAGCGGGAAGAGAAACCAATGCCCCTGTGTGTATGGTGCTGCCGTAGCCTGGCAGCCAGGGGCTCCATGGCGATGGCAAAAAGCATGGGCGATAACGGACACCCCAGCCAAGTGCCACGGGCAATGTTGATTGGGTTGGATACCTGACCATTAATGCGGAGACGTGCGGAGGAACTGGTGTAAAGGAGTTTGATATTACGCAGAAAGTGAGCACTGAAACCCATACGCGGTAGAATGCTGAACGGCCACTCCAACGTATCGAATGCCTTGGTGGCGTCGAGCAGTGTGGCCACGGGCGGCAAGTTATGGTTAATTTGATGCCGGGAAGAGAAAATGGTGCGAAGATTATGTGAGGTTGCCCTGCCAGGTATGAAGCCAGATTGATCCGGGAGATTTGGCAAAGGTTTTATTATCTATATTTATTAGGGAAAGAGGGCGGGAGGAGTCATGATGGTCGGCAGGAATGTCAGGTTAAAGGAGCAAATTTATCAATGCTTCGCGCAGGGACTGCGGGAATAGCCTGTGTCGAAAGACTCATTATACATGGCCTCCAGATGCGGTTCCAGGATGTCAGCAAACGATTTGTAAAACGAGGCAGGCAGGCCATCCAGGCCAGAGGCCTTGTCACTAGGTAAGCTGTTGATGGCTCCCAATATTTCTTCCCTGGAGAATGGCTCAACAAGAAATTTTCTATGGTAGTCTTCGAGCCAGACGAGGGCGAAGGACTCAAAATATTGGTCGAGCTCCTACCGTGGCAAGGGACAATAGAGGTGAGAGTAAAAGTCGAGAAAACGGGATTTAATATCTTCCGGAGAGGTGGTCCTGTCCAGGCTCTATCACTGAGAGCAGTTATATAGGAGGCAGCGAGCGGTGGATGTAGGAGGTTAGCAAGGGTACACCCCGGTCGGTCTCTCTCCCCAAAGCGGTGCGCTTGACCCTCTCTACCAAGGAAGGACAGTTCACTGCCGGCTTCATCCGAGAATTCGGTGTGCTTTTGGCAAAGCAGCGCCAGCGTCTCAGGGCTGGGGCACGCCGCCTGGGCGGCATCAAGCCACGAGTATTTCACTTCCATATACGGCTCAGGAGCAATTTTGCTTTTATTACTTGTATTAATGGGGTATAAGTTGGGCCTCCCAAGAAGCTATAAAGTAGGCGAAAAGCCCCTTGTAGACTTTTGGCTCTTTCCTTCATCTCCATTTTATGGTATGAAAAAGATCCTTTCTCGTCAAACAGTATCCCAAGATATTTATAACATTGAACTTTTTCTAGCTCTCGCTTTTTGTGTGACCATTTGTATTGACTGCCCTTCCGATTCTTGGTACTGACTTCCATTACTTTTGTTTTGGTTCAGTTTATTGTCATTTTGTTCTCAATTAAATACATAGATTTTTTGTTTATTAATTGCTGCAGTCCTACCTTTGTTTGGCTTAGCAGGACGACGTCATCAGCGTATAATAAGTTCATTGCAAGGGTAAAGTCTGATAAAAATAGATTAAATAAATATGGAGCTAAAACACACCCTTGCTTTAGGCCTTGAGTTTTTTTTATTTTTCTCGAAAGCTTTGAACCATTCCCTAGCCGTACTCTTGTCCAGGTATCAGTATATAACAATTGTATTGCATGTAAAAGGCTGGAGCTAATGCCATAACGATCCAGTTTCCTCCATAAAATCTGCCTATTTACGCAGTCAAAGGCAGCTTTAAAATCAACGAAACATAAATATAATGGCTGTTTTCTTGTTTTATATTTTTCCATTAAAATTCCCAGTGTTAACACGTTTGTTGTTGTACCTTGACCGTGTACAAAACCTGATTGGATTGGTGGAATTGAATAGTTTTCATTAGCCCAATCAGTTAACTCCTTAAGTAGAACCGATGCAACTAATTTAGCTTCGATATCTTGGAGCGTAATTAATCTGTAATTAGATGGGAGGGACCAGTCCCCACTTTTTTATATAGGAGAAATTATAGATCCGTTCCATGCCTCGGGGACTGTTCTTTATTGGAGAGCATGATTAAATACTGGTGTTCGATAGCTCGACCAATATGATGCTTTCTCCTTATACAACACAGCGGGAATCCCATGTGGGCCGGGGGCACCATTGGATCTCCGATTCTTTATTAATTTACATACTTGGTTTTCTGTTATCTTTCTTTTCTCCTCCAATTCCATTTATAGCCCAATCAGTAGAATTCATTGCCATGTTAGGAGTAGGATTCAAATGCATATCTATGAACGATACCCATTCAGATTCAGTTACTGTTGATGAAGTAGATTTCCTACTAGATCTACTCAGTTTGTTTACTAGAATCCAGAAGCCTCTTGACTTACTCCTTTTGCAAGCATATAGAGCTTTTGCCCACAACTATTGCTTTTCTTGCATTTTGTTCTTACATACCATTTTCCTTACTCCTGAATTTATATTTTTAAGTTTTACTCTGTAAATTAAATTAACTGGGAACTTTTTTACCAATCTCAGGATTCTGTTACGTCCTTTTTTTAATTGATGGCTTTCAAACGAAATTTTCACCAATGAACATGCTGGTTTTTTCGTCCACTGACCTTTATTAGCATGTTATTGAGATTGTGGTAATTAATTGCTTTGTGAAGAGAGACCATTTTTCGACAGCATTCGAATAATCTCCTTCGAAGTGAAAATCCACAATTGCCTGCGCAGTGTTTGTAATAGAATCTTTGGTGTTATCTGACCAATAAAGTTTCTTATAATTTACTGTCGTTATTTCTCCCGGTAGTGACCTATAGTTTTCAAATCTTAGGCCATTTAGGTTTAACTCAATTATTTGTTGATCGTGGTCGTTTATATATATTCCCTCTTTCCGATAAGCCAACATTTTATGAAATAGATTAAACGATGCTATAGTATAATCTATTCTAGCACTATGATCCCCTGCTTGAAAAGTCCATGCTTTTGGCAAATCTTGAGGAAATCGCCCATTTTACCATTTTAGACCTCTGGTTTCTAATTCTTATACAAGAGTCTTGCCGATGTTTTCATTCTTATGTTCCCTCATACCCATTGTTGATGAAAAACTTGGATTTGACCATAAGTAATTTTGCCATTGTATTTCAACATCTCTATCGTAAGACCATAGCATATTCATGTTATAATCACCGGTAATAATAATCTCAGGTTGGGTGTCATTGTCCAGTTGCTGCAATATCATAATTATCAAATTGGTTGCCATTGTTCTTCGTAATTATATACGTTGATTACTACAAGAGATGTAATTATATTTTGTTCCTTGTATCGTATTTTGACAATTAGATAATCCTTTTGACTTGGGACGTCCATTTCACTTTCCATTTTTTTTTAATAACATTTTTATTTTCTTATACAGTAAGTAGAAAGAAGGAGACATAGAGAGAGAGACACTTTCCATTTTTAGCTCAGATGATATAAAAATAGCCAAACCCCCACAAGGTCTGCCATAGTTACTTGTTCTCTTAGCTAATGAGTAATAACCCTATACCCTTCCAATCTAAAAAGAACTAAAGCCCAAGTCTCTTGTGAACAAATGATTTGAAAACAGCACAAAGTAGCGAGTTGGTTATTCTGAATCTTTGCTTGAACCCCATCTACATTCCACGAACATAATCTGACCCTTTTATTCATAATTGTTGGCCCCCTTAAAGAAACTTCAGATTGTAGATGTCAATCCTGCCTGACATTATGGAGGGCTGCTGTTAGTCAACCTAATTTGACAGTGTCAAATAATAGGTCTTCTTTTTTTACCTCTAATAATTTTAAAAGATGCCCGTTGGTCATACCTGTGGGTTTTTTAATATTGAGTATTTCTTATTATTATCGGTTCTCATTGGTTATGATTTTGTAATTTTGTTGAAACAAAAGGGCTAGGATAGGAAAGTTGCAGGGGAGTTGTTATTTTTATTCCCCAGTCCTGAAAGAGATTATGTTCTTGCATAATAAGGCTGGTGGCAGTAGAAGATGTCCAAATTACTAATGTTGATTTGCGATTATTATTCTTGATGTGTGGAATTCAATTGAGTCGGTACATTTAATTTTCTTTAATGAGGGTACTGCATTTTAATATGTTCCCACGAGTCATTATATCATTATTACCCCTAGATTTATATACCAGCGTAGAAATTACCTGCACCACTCCTTTTTGATCTGGGTTATTTAATTAAATTTGTTGCAGGCTATTTTCACCTTGAGCATGCTCAATTAACCTTCCATTATGATTATTAACAGTTTGAGACCATGATTGTCGATGTTTATGTAACTGCTTCGTTTTGGTTCCCAGATCTTGTGGTAATTTAATATCCTTCAATGTTTTTAACAAATTTCTATTCGTTTCATCCCCTCTGATACTCTCACTCTTTGCTCTATTTGTTTCCAATTGTGATGGCTTATTCTCCACCTGTTTATTACATTCCTCCACTTGCAGCATTTCTAAGGACTGAATTTTCCCATACTCTATCATTTTTATACTATCAGCTTGCTTGTTTAGGTATTTATTTTTCATAACTGCTTGTACCTCCGATAGATCTTTATTAAATAGAGGGTAAAAGGGTTTTGTTGGAGACATTTGTTTACCCTCACCTTCACAATATGATATTTGGTCATGGTTGTTTCGAGTGTTCAATCTCACTATATCTGATACATTTGTATTTTGTTTAATACTTTTAGAAGCTTTATTTCTTGCTTTCCATTGTTTTTTCCTCTGACTTTTTGATAGTTAAACTTCCGGAGCTGCGTCTGTCATTGTTGATTGTGTCGAGCATAGGTTTATCACTTCTTGATCTTTTGTTTTATCGTCTATTTTATCTTTAACAACAACAGTATTGTCTTTACATTTTATTGTATCTTTAGAGGGGCAGTCGGTCTTGATGGGTTGAATTCCCACATTAGGAAAATTCCCTTTTACATCGTCAATTATTGTTTTTAAGCCAGTTTGTTAATTAGTGGGGCACAACTACACTCTGAATATGTAGATATTGGCTGAGATTGTGCCCTTACTATTAGATTATTTTGTGTTGTTATCTTCTGCTCAGTTCCGGCAACAGAGGATGCCGTATCACTCAAGAGATCTATTTGGACCTCCTTTTTGTTGGACTTATATGTTAAAGTTTCCAGAGTTAATTGTGATGTTTTGAAGAATAAATGAGAAATGTCCTAGTTGACACAAAGGAAAGTTTCAATTCTATTAAGGACGCGGAGGCGAGGATTTTGCTTGTCCTTTCTCCATTTTATTGGACAGCACATTAAAAGTATAAGAAAAAAACATCAACCATGAACTACCCTAACCAACATGGCAGCGGTAGTCATCGTAATACAGTAACCAATCATAGTCCACACAACAGCATAAAGGTATCCCACGTCGGTAGTCTTTCCTCTTTCGTTGCTGCCGTAGGAAAGAAGTCCTCTATCCTCTAGTCCGTTTTCTGATCGTACCCTAGGGAAGAGAAATAATAATAATATCTTGTCCAGAACAATGTTGAAAATAAATCTGACACTTTGCAATGGATATGGTCAAAGATAAATTGCAGTAAGAGAAGATATACCAAGTAAAACACATTAATCAAATGTATACATCAATACATATGGAAATATTACTTTCCTCGTATGAAGAAACAAGTACTGGAATCCATTGTGTTGGGAGGGAAGGCTAGATAAGCCAGGGTGGGAAAATCCTTGCCTCCGCGTCCTTAATAGAATTGAAACTTTCCTTTGTGTCAACTAGGAAATTTCTCATTCTATGTCAGGAAGCGGAGGCGAGGATTTTGCTTGTTCAAAGCTTACTTACCACCAGAGAAGCAGCTTCATGGATTGGCTTAAAATAAAACTTTTTGAAAGTTGAATCTGAAGACCAATCCGCTGCGTTCATAATATCTTCCAATCTGCCTCCAACTTGGACAGCCTTGGAAGCCATGGCGCCTCTAGTAGAGTGAGCGCCGAAGTTCGTAATGTTGATACCGGCCTCAGACATAATCCACCTGACCCATCTGGCAATGGTGGGGGATGAAACTGCCTTGAAAGGCTTCTTTATCGCAATTAACAATTGTCTTTCGCCCGGTGGGCGGACTTCCAAGTTCATATTTTCATATGATTTGAGGCAACGGACAACGCACAGTTTGGGTGAATCCGAAAAAGCTGGATAAGATACTGACCTGGTATCACACTTAGTTCTCCTGGAAATGGTAAATGTGACCCCTTCAGGGGTAAAAACTCTGGCAGAAATGTCAAGAGCACGGACATCGGAAGCCCTTTTGCAGGAAATAAGACAAAGTAGAATAGCCAATTTTGCTGAAATTTCTTTGCGTGAAAGATAATCATTATCCTGCCAGGACAGAAGAAAATGTAAAACCACATTCACATCCCAAAGAGCGGAATATCGAGGTTCCCGGGGACGTGAAAGACGAATACCTTTGAGGAGTTTGCAAACCCAAGGGTGCTCTCCAACAGGGGAACCATCCACAAGGGCATGACCCGCAGAAATTACTGATCTGAAAGAATTGATAGTACAATAAGCCAGTTTATCATGGAAAAGTTTAGCAAGGAAATTTACTACCTCCGTCACAGTAGAGCCCACGGGATCCAGGTGTTTTGCCACACACCAACGATCCCATCTGTTCCATGCAGATCGGTATCGTTTAGTGGTACCAGGGGCCCATGCTCGCTGAATGAGGAGTTCAGCGTCTCTCGAAAGTGAGTCGTTAGACCAACGTCCCCTGAAATCCTCCAGGCCATGAGACGTAGATGGCCTTGGAGAACCAGAGGGTGTGGATGACCCAGAGGATCCGTTAGAATGAGGTCGAAGAACGGCAACTGTAGAGGTTTGTCCCAAGATAACTCCAGAAGGGACGGGAACCAGCACTGAGCCTTCCAGATCGGGGTGATCAAGATTAGAGAGGCTCGTTGCCTGCGGACCTGGGCTGCTACTCTCTGAATGAATAGGAATGGGGGAAATGCGTAAGCTGGAGACACAGGGTCAAATCCTTTGGCAAGCTAATTGTCAGAATCCTGTGTTTCTCACCAGGATAAGTGTTAGGAAATACTGCTTCCAGCTGGTCAAACTTCTCGGCAAGCCAGAAAGGAAAATCATCCAGTTCCTGGGGACGCCTGCCCATCACAGCGTTGACCATAAGGGGACTGAGTTTCATATCGCCCTGTCCGGCAGGAAGCGCCGCACCATCCGGGGCCCCGCCCGGGAGATTGCGGGTGATGAATTGCACTAACGAACTAATCACGCTAATTGCGACTACATGTAGCCGTCTGATCTCAGCCACGGGACATGCCCCGTGCTGAGGATGAGGTGTAAATCCAGCCAAGACAGGCAAAGTTGCGCCTGGAATGGACAAAGGACCTAACCTCGGGGCTGATAATGAATGGGGTAGGGCGCCATTAAACCAAACGCGGTGCTGCCAAGTATCATTAGGAATTTCTTGTGCCCTATACGGAGTATACTCATTTGGCACAGCAGTGGGAGTGTACGTATGGAACGCACCTGAAGTTCCGTCCACCGCCGGGAAGGTCACCCACGAATAAAAGATTTCGTAAGGGTAAGCCACCTCTGCACTCACCACCATAATTACTGCCATGCCATCCACGGGAACATTATAATTTTGCAAATGATTGCGCACCGCAATACGACTATGCTGCGGAATGTCCACCGCGGCCATAGCGACACAGAAAGAAAAAGGTACAAAGTCAACCCTGTAGCATAACTGGGTAGTAATTCAAGGAAACCGTTTAGAAAGATTCAAGCTTCAAAAGACCTATACTAATACAGGTGGGTTTGTCCGACACCACCGTTTACCGGAAACAATAGTGAAGGTGTTAAGGACTGAAAGATGTACTACTCAAGTATCACGCTATAAGACCACCAACGATTGGGCGCCATGTCGCAGGGATTCCGTGCTCAGACTGAACTGTGCATAGAGGCTTGGAACCTCAGTGAATTAGGATGTCCCAAAACTCACCTTAGTACCCAAAAATCCCCTACCAGACTAGCTACAGTGTCTCATTGGAACACATGAACACTCTTTCGTTATACAATCATTTCAATCCAGAACAAGGAGTAAAAGAGGACACGTGCATATTTGAAATGTTTATTCACTAATGCAGTGCTCTCAAGCGCAGTATCTTAGCTAATACAAGCAAACATATTATAAGAAACAAAAGTAATCAGTACAGTCACTAGTCCATATAACACAAACGGTGCAAGCATAGTATTATGCTAAAATGAATAGGGTTTAACAAAACCTAATTATCACCCTCCCTAGCTAGTATATTATATTATATCTGAGAAGGTCTCTTGTGGGTTTTAGCAGAGCGGCCCGTACCTCAAGATCCTAGTGGTAAGGGATCACATCATCAGCAACCAGCTCTCTGCATGCGAAGCACCATCAAGTGTGTGTTATGCTCTTGTGCAAAGCAATATAAAACGCGCCTAAAGCCAGAACTTGGCTGCAGCTGCATGTATGTTATGTCTAGGGACGTGCGAAGATCAGTGCTCATAACATTTACTGTGTTGAGATATCCTTGAAGGTTTCAGCACTCCCTGTACAGACATAGCTCTCCAAGCAAGGCTGATATCAGTGTAACAACATATTATTCTCGTATGAACCGAAAACATTTTACTAGGCTCAAAGCTAAAGCAGCAGGTGTGTGTCGTGTGCAAAAAGCAACAGAAAGGAAAAATGGTGTTTAAACTCACAAAAGGCTCATGGTAACTTAACACAGTAATCAGGCTACATCAATCCATATATCACTTCTGCTCCTCCCACCTCTGAAATTATCGCTAATACTCTTGGTAAAATGTTCCAATACCTCCACACCCTCTGAGGCAAAGGTGATCTGGTGTGTGTCCCAGTTTAAATATCGTGGTGCGAGGATAATATGTTCGGTGTAATATTTTCAGTTGAATTAGTTTAAGTCGGGATGGGATCGCTGCCTCTCGGGCTGATGCTAGGGCGTCCATCCAATCAGTTTCCTCGATATCTCCCAATTCAGTCTCCCATTTTCCCTTTAGTGCTATCATTGGGTCTGGTTGATTATTGATCAGTTTCTTGTATGTGTAGGAGGTTGCCTTTTTTTCCATGTAGTCCGTGAGGAGCCTATCCTCCAGAGGGGAGGATTCCATCAATTTGGTCTCTGGGGGAATTGCACTTTGTAATGCGTGTCGTATCTGTATGTAACGGAATCGTTCCGAGTCTGCCATCTTATACCCCGCTTGCAAGTTTTCAAATGATATTATCTCTCCTTTCGCCCATAGGTCGCCTATTTTAGAGATACCAATTAGGTCCCATTCTTTGAATCCCTTTGTGTTCGCCAGTATGCCCAGTTTTCTCGTGTCCCAGAGGGTAGTGGCTTGTGTCAACACTCCCTCCCTTCCCAAGGCCCTCTGTGCGGCGTGCCGTATTTTAATCGTGTGTGCCGTTGGTCCTGTAAGTCCTTCCTGTTTTCCGTAGGTGTAAAGCGCCCTCATCAGTCGGTCTGCCGGCAGGAGGCTCCGGTCCAACCTGTATGCTCGTTCGTCCTGTGGGACGTGCAACCATTGATTTATTGTCATCAGTTGTGATGCCCAGTAGTAGAGTTTAACATTCGGTAGAGCAATATCACTGTCATACCAACTCCGGACCAGTTTGTGTTGTGCTATCCGGGGGGGTTTACCGTCCCACAAGAGGGTTGTTACTTCTGCTTCAATGGATTTGAAATACTTAGGGGGGACAGGAAATGGGGTATTTTGTAGGGCATATAAGGAATCTCGGAAGGGCTAGCATTTTAAATAGTGCAGCTTTACCCAGGAGCGTCAGCGGGAGGGATCTCCAGTGTTTTACGTCCGCTCGGAGTTGTTCCAGGGGACTCATTACATTTTCTTCCATGAATATGGACTCTGATGGCGTGACATATATTGCTAAGTACTTGAAATCTCCGGTCACGATCTGCAGTTCGCATCCCGCCGGGATTTTGGGTGTAGGCCCGTGCAATACATAGAGTAGCGATTTCGTCCAGTTAATAGTGTAGCCGGATACTTTCCCGTATGCAGTAAAAATGTCTAGTAGGAACACTAAAGATCTCGCCGGGGATGTTAAATATACGAGCACGTCGTCCTCATATAGCGAGATACGATCCTCCCAGTCCTCCTCCCATCTCATTCCATGAATGGAGACGTCCTGCCTGATCCATGCAGCGAGCGGTACCAGCACTAGGGCGAATAGCAGCTGCAACAGCGGACATCCCTGCCTGGTACCCCTTCCTAGTTTGAATTCTCTTGATATTCTTCCGTTTGCTACTACTTGCGCGAGGAGTTCCGTTTATAAAAGTTATATCCATGCACAGAATTTCGGGCCAAGTCCCAGCTTCCGAAGTACCGCAAAGAGGAACGGCCATTCCACTAAATCGAAGGCCATAGTGGCGTCCAAGGAAAGGATGGCTGCATCTTTCTGTATCTCTGGTGTACGGGCCATAACGGCATGCACCCTCCGTAGATTAAGGGAGCTGTTACGTCCCGGCATGGACCCTGATTGGTCCGGGTGAACCAAGTCCTTGAGGTGTGGCTGTAGTCGGAGTGCCAACGCTTTGGTCAGTATTTTGGCTTCCATATTCATTAGCGATATTGGGTGGTAAGAGGCTGCCATATGCACAGGTTTGCCCGGTTTGTGCACTGCCACAATTGTGGCTATTCGCTGATCCCGTGGCAGCCTGCCATCCTCCAGGCAGTCATTGTACATGTTAAGTAAGTGAGGTGTGATCAGACCCGCCACTTTTTTGTACAGCTCTACTGGTAGCCCATTTGGACCCATTGCTTTCCCTGTGTTGAGTGCCGCCAGTGCCCGCCCCAATTCTTCCGACGAGAGGTCAGCATCTAGGTCTTCCCTGGCTTCCGGGGAAAGCGTAGGCATCCTAATGTCTTGCAAGAAATGTGTATTGTCCTCTATTGTGGGTAGCCTCCCGAGGTCCTGAAATGCTTGCCTGTGAAGTGTAGGGGGAACATAAACGGAGAGCACGTGATACAACCTACCTTCCCACTGCCCAGTTAGTACCGCAAATCGTCCCTGTGCATCAGTCCAAGTGTTCTTAATCAAGAATGTGGAGCTCTTATGGACCAGGATTCCCACCCCTCTAGAGCCAGATGTGAACTCAGCGTGAGCTACCATTTTAAAGCCCCATCTATCTAGTGCCTTGCATGTTGTTCCTGTCAAATGTTTTTCCTGGAGTAGAACAATCGAGGGCCCCTTGCGCTTCAGGTACTGTAGGGCCAGCCCTCGTTTAATCTTATGACCCAACCCATTCAGGTTCCATGAAATTATGGACAAGGGGGGCCCGGCTGAAGTGGTAACTGAGTGTTGGTCTCCCGCCCCTCATGTGGTGTCACGTCGTGCTTGATATGTATATCCTATGGTCAGTGACTACTGTTGATACCTGCTGTACATGACCTGCCCTGTGTGCGCATAGATTGTATAGTTGACACGTAAACTTGTTCCTTGAATTAACGTAACATATTAAACGTAAACATTGTAACAGTTGCTTTAAGAATCCTTGGCCCCTAATCCCAAACCCTGCCCTCCCCCCCATCGTATCTGTGACTGTCCCCATCTCCAATTGCTCATTATGGCCCCTGATAAACAATTGTAGTCCCTGAAGAAAGTGGTCATTGTTCACCAGAGACCAAAACAAACCGAAACTTATCGCTATCAAAATCCCAACCCCCCACCCTGCCTCCCTGCCCGGCGGATACAGAACCATCCACCACCCCCAACTGAGCAGAGTGCTTACTTCCCAGAACAAAATGTAGTTTTCGTGAGGGTGAGACTACCGTGACTGTTATAGCCTCCTTCCCACCCATCAATGTCCATGCAGCGCTACCAACATCACGGTAGGTCCTACCTGTAGGAGTCTTCATAACTTGCCTGTGTATCACGTCCTTAGTCGACCCATTGTAAGGAAGGTCAATGTAACAGTACCCACCACCCTGCGCTCACCGCCCAATATCGGGCCGTGTCCATATCATAGTCTCCTACTGTGGTGTTGTGAAGCGTGGCAACCGGTGAGGTCCTTAATCCTTAAAAAGCCAAGTCATAGCGTCGCTTCAGTGATGCAGTTTGTTGTGGGCTTCTGTCTTTTCCATTATCGGTTATTTTGTCTTTCTTCCCGGTTCCTGGGTTTCCCTGTCTGCCGACAGCCCTCCAACCAGTCTTGCGCATCTTTGGGCGATTCTAAAAACACGTTTTTCCCTCCGCTTCAACACGCAGCTTCGCTGGGAAGAGCATTGAGTATTTGAGTTCACTAGAACGGAGTTCCCTTTTCACTTCTGTGAAATTTTGTCGTTGTTGTGCCACCGCTGCCGTGTAGTCTGGATAGAAGGTGACCTCTGCATTGTCAATTTTGACTGGTGGAGCCATTCGAGCTGTCTGCAGGATGGCATCGCGGGCGTGAAAGTTGAAGATCCTCGCTAAGATTGGATGCGGTGGTGCCCCTGGTTTTGGTTTCCTCCCTGACACCCGGTTGGCACGTTCTACTGAGAAATAATTTGACAGGCCCTTCGGTTGCAGCTTAGTTTGGATCAAATCTTCTACGAATAGGTCCAACGCAGGGCCCCCTGTTGTTTCCGGTACACCCACCAGGCGTACGTTGTTGCGCTGTGAGCGGCCTTCCTGTTCGTCAAGCTTCGCCTTTAATAGCAGATTGTCATCTTCCAGTTTCTGTACTTTGTGTTTCAAGGCCCCCGTGTCGTCAGTTAGCCCCGATGTAGCTTTTTCCACCTCAATCAAACGGTGTGACAACTTGAAGAAGTCCGCCCTTATCAGGGAGATATCGGTGGAGATAGTGCCCATTGAAGTTTGCATTGTGTGCAATGCCGCCATAACGTCTTTCAGGGTGACCTGTTCGGCGTCACCAGGCGGGTTGGTCATCTGGGATGATGTGCGTGGCGCTTCGTTCGGTTGACCATTCTGGGGTTCTTTTACATAGGCATATTTTTCCAAGCGCGGAGGCTGTTGTACCTTGGGCCCCCTGCCCGTCATGGTACTTGATAGCAGTGGACACGCACCCAAAAATTCGTGAGGACAGGAGAAGAGCCCCGTTTGCCAACTGTTCCTCGATGTGTTGTACAGTGTGTTCCTTGGTGACTCCGGGAACGCGTGTGAGCCTGCGTTGCGCTGGGCTGGTCCGCTGTGTAGAACCAGCGGCCTGTGGTACTTCCAGCTCCTGTCTTTCAGCCGTGGAACTGCTCCCTATAGCCCCCGGTAAGCTCGTGAGACAGCACCGGGTGTCTTCGCACAGTGCTATCTAGGGTATGCCCCTTAAAATGCCTGCTGGTGTCACTGATTTGCAGCTAGTGCTGCGTGTGGGGCAGGTGAGCGGGCTGATGTGCTCAGCGGCGGTAACAGACAGGCCGGTGGTTCCAGGATTAAGCCGTCCCTGCCCGGTAACGTCGGGTTTTCACTCAGAGCCCCCTCGCTGCCTCCTCCAGCAGTCGCCAGTACCTTGTAGTCCAAGGATGTCCTGTGCGCGCAGCCGCATCCGTTCTGGTTTTTGCCGCCTTTATTCTGTGTCCAGGATCAGTTCTTGTCGGGTCATCTGTATGCTGGGCCGCCGTGAAACTTTAGTCCCCGGCTTCCGTAGTGCTGTTAGGCCCCGGTTGCACTGTCTCGTAGCCGCTTGAGTTTTAGGAGTCTGGAGTAGCCGATTGCTTCACCGGGAACTGGAAGATCCGTTTTTATACAGCCGTAGCAGCGCCTGCTGAAGTCAGGATTATTGTGCGGATTGTCGGGGAAGGTGCACTGCAGTCACGGAGCTCTGCTATAACGCAGCCATCTTTCTCGGCCGGTAGCCACGCCGGGAACTGTTTTTTTATTCGTTTTTTTTCTTTGTTCCTTGTTAGATTCATAATTACTTATCCCATGTTAGGATGAGTTTGTCCACGCTTTTAGGCTATTCCGCATACAACACCTCGGGGGAGCAACCTGGAGAAATTACCGTTACAGAAGGCCGTTGAGTTTTTTTTAGACCTATCTGCTGGCTTAGCAAAGTTGTATGATCTTCTTTTTTTTCTTTTTTATCTCTCTCTCTAAGCTCCGGGGCACTTATAAGCTGTATCTTTCATTTGGCTTATCTAATAAGAGGAGGAGCTGATTTATATTGATCAATGCACTTTGTCCACCTGTTATAATTCTGTTGAGGCTTTCTGATCCCCTGCGTGGGAACAAGTGATGATGTTATTTTTGCCTGTGGAAAAAAAATTTTTTATAAACACATTTTTTACATAAATCAGGTGGCAGGCCAAGGCTCCTCTGTGCTCCGCAGCAGCCGCTGCACGAGCAGCACCAGCAGCGCTTTAGCACAGCGGTGCTGGCAGTGGCCGTTCGTGCCTCCATCGCAGATCCGTAGAACTTAAAGCACCCGTATAACAGGACGCGGGTGAAGCGGGAACCGGTCACAAAACAAACCCTGTTCCCATGATGCACTGGGCCAGGGACAGACTAATTTGCATATAGCCAGGTTCTGAGCTGGGATGGTGCAGTGAGCTAAATAACGGTGATGGATCAAGCCCTGATCTTTGGACTGGGTAAGAGTGGTCTGCTTAATTCAGACACTCTGTTCATCACCACCCCCTTTTTTGAATCACAAAACAAACCCTGGCAGTCGTCCCAGGCTCCGCTCCGCTTGCTCATCAACTCCTCCTCGGCTCGGCCCCTCGGCTCTAATCGATACGCTCTGCACTCAACACCGAATCACAGGCCGACAACAACTGTGAACACCAACAGAGGGAAGAATTGTGTGTTTCCCCCTAGTTAGTGAAAAAAAACAGCATAAGTCTTGGCTGCTTTTGCTGCACCCAGAGTCTTATGCGTCTTTTCAGTCTAAGTTTTCTGTCTGGAAGAAGATTGTGTCCTAGTTTTCTGCACCCAATAAATCCAGGTGCAGAAAAAGGTGGAATAAAATGAACACATGAAAGTACGCCTTAATTTCATTGCCCTTGATTCACACTCTGGACCATAGTTGAGGGATAGGTCTAGGCCCGGGGTCTCCAACCGGTCGATCACGAGCTACCGGTAGCTCGCGGAGACCCCAGGAGTAGCTTGTGTAACCATTCATGGGCTATTTACTTTTCTGGCTGCATTTACCCGCCCTCACCCAAACCAGCCGCTCGGATTGGAGCTTAGCTGAGGGTGGGGGCGGGTGAAGAGGATGACGCTCCTCTCCTGATGCTGCAGACTCTTCTTGTGAGAGTCTGACCCCTGTGACGTCATCGAGGGCAGAACGGCACGAAAACAATCTAAACAGAGGGCAGAAGGGCACGTAAAACAAGTGGAAAACGAGTGAAACAGAGGGCAGAACAGCATGAAAAACGAGTGAAACAGAGAGCAGAAGGGCACGAGAAACAAGGGGAAAACGAGTGAAACAGGGCAGAAGTGCACGAAAAACGAGGGAAACAGAGGGCAGAAGGGAACGAAAAACGAGGGGAAACAGGGCAGAAGGGCACGAAAAGTGAGGGAAACAGAGGGCAGAAGGGCACGAAAAACAAGGGGAAAACGAGTGAAACAGAGGGCAAAAGGGCACGAAAAACAAGGGAAACAGAGAGCAGAAGGGCACGAAAAACAAGTGGAAAACGAGGGCAGAAGGGCACGACAAATGAGGGAAACAGAGGGCAGAAGGGCACAAAAAACAAGGGGAAAACGGGTGAAACAGAGGGCAGAAGGCCACAAAAAATGAGGGAAACAGAGTGCAGAAAGGCACGAAAAACGAGGGAAGAGGGCAGAAGGGCACGAAAAACAAGTGGAAAATGAATGAAACAGGGCAGAAGGGCAGAAGGGCACGAAAAATGAAGAAAACAGGGCAGAAGGGCACGAAAAGCAAGTGGAAAACGGGGGCAGAAGGGCACGACAAACGAGGGAAACAGAGGGCAGAAGGACACAAAAAACAAGGGGAAAACGGGAGAAACAGAGGGCAGAAGGCCACAACAAATAAGGGAAACAGAGGGCAGAAGGGCACGAAACACGAGGGAAACAGAGGGCAGAAGGGCACGAAAAATGAGGGAAACAGAGTGCAGAAGGGCCCAAACAAAAAATGAGGGAAACAGAGGGCAGAAGGGCACAAAACAAGGGCAAAATGAGTGAAACAGAGAGCAGAAGGCCACAAAAAACAAGGGGAACAGAGGGCAGAAAGGCACGAAAAACAAGAGGAAACGAGTGAAACAGGGCAGATGGCCACAAAAAACTAGGGAAACAGAGGGCAGAAGGGCACAAAAAATAAGGGGAAAACGAGTGAAACAGAGCAGAAGGCCACAAAAAACAAGGAAAACAGAGGGCAGAAGGGCACGAAAAACCAGGGAAACAGGGCAGAAGGTCACAAAAAACAAGTGGAAAACGAGTGAAACAGGGCGGAAGGACACATAAAAAGAGGGAAACAGAAGGCAGAAGGGCACGGAAAACAAGGGGAAAACGAGTGCAACAGAGGACAGAAGGCCACAAAAAACGAGTGAAACAGAGGGAAAAAGGGCACGAAAAACGAGGGAAACGGGGCAGAAGGGCACAAAAAACGAGGAAAACCTCAGGCAGAAGGGCACAAAAAACAAGGGGAAAACGAGTGAAACAGAGGGCAGAAGGCCACAAAAAACAAGGGAAACAGAGGCAGATGGGCACGAAAAACGAGGGAAACAGAGGGCAGAAGGGCACAAAACAAGGGGAAAATGAGTGAAACAGAGAGCAGAAGGCCACAGAAAACAAGGGAAACAGGGCTGAATGGCACGAAAAACAAGGGGAAAACAAGTGAAACAGAGGGCAGAAGTGCACAAAAACAAGGGGAAAACGAGTGAAACAGGGCAGATGGCCACAAAAAACGAAGGAAACAGAGGGGAGAAGGGCACGAAAAATGAGGGAAACAGGGCAGAAGATCACGAAAAACAAGTGGAAAACGAGTGAAACAGGGCCGAAGGACACATAAAAAGAGGGAAACAGAAGGCAGAAGGGCACGGAAAACAAGGGGAAAACGAGTGCAACAGAGGACAGAAGGCCACAAAAAACGAGTGAAACAGAGGGAAAAAGGGCACGAAAAACGAGGGAAACGGGGCAGAAGGGCACAAAAAACGAGGGAAACCTCAGGCAGAAGGGCACAAAAAAACAAGGGGAAAACGAGTGAAACAGAGGGCAGAAGGCCACAAAAAACAAGGGAAACAGAGGCAGATGGGCACGAAAAACGAGGGAAACAGGGCAGAAGGGCACAAAACAAGGGGAAAACAAGTGAAACAGAGGGCAGAAGTGCACAAAAACAAGGGGAAAACGGGTGGAACAGAGGGCAGAAAGGCACAAAAAACGAGGGAAACAGAGGGCAGGGCACAAAAAACAAGGAGAAAACGAGTGAAACAGGGCAGAAGGGCACAAAAACAAGGGGAAAACGGGTGGAACAAAGGGCAGAAAGGCACAAAAAACAAGGGGAAAACTAGTGAAACAGAGGGCAGAAGGGCACAAAAAACAAGGGGAAAACGAGTGAAACAGAGAGCAGAAGGCCAAAAAAAACAAGTGAAACAGAGAGCAGAAGGCCACAAAAAACAAGGGAAACAAAGGGCAGAAGGGCACCAAAAACAAGGGGAAAATGAGTGAAACAGAGGGCAGAACGGCACAAAAAAACGAGGGAAACAGAGGGCAGAAGGGCACAAAACAAGGGGAAAACGAGTGAAACAGAGAGCAGAAGGCCACAGAAGACAAGGGAAACAGGGCAGAAGGGCATAAAAAACAAGGGGAAAACGAGTGAAACAGAGGGCAGAAGGCCACAAAAACAAGGGGAAAACGGGTGGAACAGAGGGCAGAAAGGCACAAAAAACGAGGGAAACAGAGGGCAGAAAGGCATGAAACACGAGAGAAACGGAGGGCAGAAGGGCACGAAAAACAAGGGAAACAGAGTGCAGAAGGGCGCAAACAAAGAACGAGGGAAACAGAGGGCAGAAGGGCACAAAACAAGGGGAAAATGAGTGAAACATAGAGCAGAAGGTCACAAAAAACAAGGGAAACAGAGGGCAGAAAGGCACGAAAAACAAGGGGAAAACAAGTGAAACAGGGCAGATGGCCACAAAAAACGAGGGAAACAGAGGGCAGAAGGGCACAAAAAACAAGGGGAAAAGGAGTGAAACAGAGAGCAGAAGGCCACAAAAAACGAGGGAAACAGAGGGCAGAAGAGCATGAAAAACAAGTGGAAAACGAGTGAAACAAGGCAGAAGGCCACATAAAAAGAGGGAAACAGAAGGCAGAAGGGCATGGAAAACAAGGGGAAAACAAGTGCAACAGAGGACAGAAGGCCACAAAAAACGAGGGAAACAAGAGGGCAGAAGGGCACGAAAAACGAGGGAAACGGGGCAGAAGGGCACAAAAAATGAGGGAAACAGAGGGCAGGAGGACACAAAAAACAAGGGGAAAACGAGTGAAACAGAGGGCAGAAGGCCACAAAAAACGAGGGAAACAGAGGCAGAAGGGCACCAAAAACGAGGGAAACAGAGGGCAGAAGGGCGCAAAACTAGGGGAAAACGAGTGAAACAGAGAACAGAAGGCCACAGATAACAAGGGAAAAAGGGCAGAAGGGCACAAAAAACAAGGGGAAAACGAGTGAGACAGAGGGCAGAAGGTCACAAAAACAAGGGGGAAATGGGTGGAAACAGAGGGCAGAAAGGCACAAAAAACTAGGGAAACAGAGGGCAGAAGGGCACAAAAAACAAGGGGAAACGAGTGAAACAGAGGGCAGAAGGGCACAAAAACAAAGGGGAAACGGGTGAAACAGAGGGCAGAAAGGCACAAAAAATGAGGGAAACAGAGGGCAGAAAGGCACAAAAAACAAGGGGAAAACGAGTGAAACAGAGGGCAGAAGGGCACAAAAAACAAGGGAAAAACAAGTGAAACAGAGAGCAGAAGGCCAAAAAAACAAGTGAAATAGAGAGGAGGAGGCCACAAAAAATGAGGGAAACAGAGGGCAGAAGGGCACAAAAAACAAGGGGTAAACGAGTGAAACAGAGGGCAGAATGCCACAAAAAACGAGGCAAACAGAATTCAAAAGGGCACAAAACAAGGGGAAAACGAGTGAAACAGAGAGCAGGCCACAGAAAACAAGGGAAACAGGGCAGAAGGGCACAAAAAACAAGGGGAAAACGAGTGAAACAGAGGGCAGAAGGCCTCAAAAACAAGGGGAAAATGGGTGGAACAGAGGGCAGAAAGGCATAAAAAACGAGGGAAACAGGGCAGAAGGGCATGAAAAACGATGAAAACAGAGTGCAGAAGGGCACAAACAAAAAACGAGGGAAACAGAGGGCAGAAGGGCACAAAACAAGGGGAAAACGAGTGAAACAGAGAGCAGAAGGCCACAAAATACAAGGGAAACAGAGGGCAGAAAGGCACGAAAAACAAGTGGAAAACGAGTGAAACAGGGCAGATGGCCACAAAAAATGAGGGAAACAGAGGGCAGAAGGGCACAAAAAACAAGGGGAAACGAGTGAAACAGAGAGCAGAAGGCCACAAAAAACAAGGAAAACAGGGCAGAAGGGCACGAAAAACGAGGGAAACAGAGGGCAGAAGGGGACGAACAACAAGTGGAAAACGAGTGAAACAGGGCAGAAGGTCACATAAAAAGAGGGAAACAGAAGGCAGAAGGGCACAGAAAACAAGGGGAAAACGTGTGCAACAGAAGACAGAAGGCCACAAAAAACAAGGGAAACAGAGGGCAGAAGAGCACAAAAAACAAGGGAAACAGGGCAGAAAGGCACAAAAAACGAGGGGAACAGAGGGCAGAAGGGCACAAAAAACAAGGGGAAAACGAGTGAAACACAGGGCAGAAGGCCACAAAAAATGAGGGAAACAGAGGCAGAAGGGCAAGAAAAATGAGGGAAACAGGGCAGAAGGGCACAAAACAAGGGGGAAAAGAGTGAAACAGAGAGCAGAAGGCCACAGAAAACAAGGGAAACAGGGCAGAAGGGCACGAAAAACAAGGGGTAAGCGAGTGAAACAGAGGGCAGAAGGGCACAAAAACAAGGGGAAAACGGGTGGAACAGAGGGCAGAAAGGCACAAAAAACGAGGGAAACAGAGGGCAGAAGGGCACAAAAAACAAGGGGAAAACAAGTGAAACAGGGCAGAAGGGCACAAAAACAAGGGGAAAACGGGTGGAACAGAGGGCAGAAAGGCACAAAAAAGGAGTGAAACAGAGGGCAGAAGGGCACAAAAAACAAGGGAAAAACAAGTGTAACAGAGAGCAGAAGGCCAAAAAAAACAAGTGAAATAGAGAGGAGAAGGCCACAAAAAACGAGGGAAACAGAGGGCAGAAGGGCACAAAAAACAAGGGGTAAACGAGTGAAACAGAGGGCAGAAGGCCACAAAAAACGAGGCAAACAGAATTCAAAAGGGCACAAAACAAGGGGAAAACGAGTGAAACAGAGAGCAGGCCACAGAAAACAAGGGAAACAGAGCAGAAGGGCACAAAAAACAAGGGGAAAACGAGTGAAACAGAGGGCAGAAGGCCACAAAAACAAGGGGAAAATGGGTGGAACAGAGCAGAAGGCCACAAAAAACAAGGAAAACAGAGGGCAGAAGGGCACGAAAAACCAGGGAAACGGGGCAGAAGATTACAAAAAACAAGTGGAAAACGAGTGAAACAGGGCCGAAGGACACATAAAAAGAGGGAAACAGAAGGCAGAAGGGCACGGAAAACAAGGGGAAAACGAGTGCAACAGAGGACAGAAGGCCACAAAAAACGAGTGAAACAGAGGGAAAAAGGGCACGAAAAACGAGGGAAACGGGGCAGAAGGGCACAAAAAATGAGGGAAACCTCAGGCAGAAGGGCACAAAAAACAAGGGGAAAACGAGTGAAACAGAGGGCAGAAGGCCACAAAAAACAAGGGAAACAGAGGCAGATGGGCACGAAAAACGAGGGAAACAGAGGGCAGAAGGGCACAAAACAAGGGGAAAATGAGTGAAACAGAGAGCAGAAGGCCACAGAAAACAAGGGAAACAGGGCTGAATGGCACGAAAAACAAGGGGAAAACAAGTGAAACAGAGGGCAGAAGTGCACAAAAACAAGGGGAAAACGAGTGAAACAGGGCAGATGGCCACAAAAAACGAGGGAAACAGAGGGGAGAAGGGCACGAAAAATGAGGGAAACAGGGCAGAAGATCACGAAAAACAAGTGGAAAACGAGTGAAACAGGGCCGAAGGACACATAAAAAGAGGGAAACAGAAGGCAGAAGGGCACGGAAAACAAGGGGGAAACGAGTGCAACAGAGGACAGAAGGCCACAAAAAACGAGTGAAACAGAGGGAAAAAGGGCACGAAAAACGAGGGAAACGGGGCCGAAGGGCACAAAAAACGAGGGAAACCTCAGGCAGAAGGGCACAAAAAACAAGGGGAAAACGAGTGAAACAGAGGGCAGAAGGCCACAAAAAACAAGGGAAACAGAGGCAGATGGGCACGAAAAACGAGGGAAATAGAGGGCAGAAGGGCACAAAACAAGGGGAAAACAAGTGAAACAGAGGGCAGAAGTGCACAAAAACAAGGGGAAAACGGGTGGAACATAGGGCAGAAAGGCACAAAAAACGAGGGAAACAGAGGGCAGGGCACAAAAAAAAAGGAGAAAACGAGTGAAACAGGGCAGAAGGGCACAAAAACAAGGGGAAAACGGGTGGAACAGAGGGCAGAAAGGCACAAAAAACAAGGGGAAAACTAGTGAAACAGAGGGCAGAAGGGCACAAAAAACAAGGGGAAACAGAGAGCAGAAGGCCACAAAAAACAAGGGAAACAAAGGGGCAGAAGGGCACCAAAAACAAGGGGAAAATGAGTGAAACAGAGGGCAGAAGGCCACAAAAAACGAGGGAAACAGAGGGCAGAACGGCACAAAAAACGAGGGAAACAGAGGGCAGAAGGGCACAAAACAAGGGGAAAACGAGTGAAACAGAGAGCAGAAGGCCACAGAAGACAAGGGAAACAGGGCAGAAGGGCATAAAAAACAAGGGAAAAACGAGTGAAACAGAGGGCAGAAGGCCACAAAAACAAGGGGAAAACGGGTGGAACAGAGGGCAGAAAGGCACAAAAACGAGGGAAACAGGGCAGAAGGGCACGAAAAACAAGGGAAACAGAGGGCAGAAATGCACGAAAAACAAGGGGAAAACAAGTGAAACAGGGCAGATGGCCACAAAAAACGAGGGAAACAGAGGGCAGAAGGGCACAAAAAACAAGGGGAAAAGGAGTAAAACAGAGAGCAGAAGGCCACAAAAAACAAGGAAAACAGAGGGCAGAAGGGCACGAAAAACGAGGGAAACAGAGGGCAGAAGAGCACGAAAAACAAGTGGAAAACGAGTGAAACAAGGCAGAAGGCCACATAAAAAGAGGGAAACAGAAGGCAGAAGGGCATGGAAAACAAGGGGAAAACAAGTGCAACAGAGGACAGAAGGCCACAAAAAACGAGGGAAACAAGAGGGCAGAAGGGCACAAAAAACGAGGGAAACGGGGCAGAAAGGCACAAAAAATGAGGGAAACAGAGGGCAGAAGGACACAAAAAACAAGGGGAAAACGAGTGAAACAGAGGGCAGAAGGCCACAAAAAACGAGGGAAACAGAGGCAGAAGGGCACCAAAAACGAGGGAAACAGAGGGCAGAAGGGCGCAAAACTAGGGGAAAACGAGTGAAACAGAGAGCAGAAGGCCACAGATAACAAGGGAAAAAGGGCAGAAGGGCACAAAAAACAAGGGGAAAACGAGTGAAACAGAGGGCAGAAGGTCACAAAAACAAGGGGGAAATAGGTGGAACAGAGGGCAGAAAGGCACAAAAAACTAGGGAAACAGAGGGCAGAAGGGCACAAAAAACAAGGGGAAAACGAGTGAAACAGAGGGCAGAAGGGCACAAAACAAAGGGGAAACGGGTGAAACAGAGGGCAGAAAGGCACAAAAAATGAGGGAAACAGAGGGCAGAAAGGCACAAAAAACAAGGGGAAAACGAGTGAAACAGAGGGCAGAAGGGCACAAAAAACAAGGGAAAAACAAGTGAAACAGAGAGCAGAAGGCCAAAAAAACCAAGTGAAATAGAGAGGAGAAGGCCACAAAAAACGAGGGAAACAGAGGGCAGAAGGGCACAAAAAACAAGGGGTAAACGAGTGAAACAGAGGGCAGAAGGCCACAAAAAACGAGGCAAACAGAATTCAAAAGGGCACAAAAGAAGGGGAAAACGAGTGAAACAGAGAGCAGGCCACAGAAAACAAGGGAAACAGGGCAGAAGGGCACAAAAAACAAGGGGAAAACGAGTGAAACAGAGGGCAGAAGGCCTCAAAATCAAGGGGAAAATGGGTGGAACAGAGGGCAGAAAGGCACAAGAAACGAGGGAAACAGGGCAGAAGGGCACGTAACACGAGGGAAACAGAGGGCAGAAGGGCATGAAAAACGATGAAAACAGAGTGCAGAAGGGCACAAACAAAAAACGAGGGAAACAGAGGGCAGAAGGGCACAAAACAAGGGGAAAACGAGTGAAACAGAGAGCAGAAGGCCACAAAATACAAGGGAAACAGAGGGCAGAAAGGCACGAAAAACAAGTGGAAAACGAGTGAAACAGGGCAGATGGCCACAAAAAACGAGGGAAACAGAGGGCAGAAGGGCATAAAAAACAAGGGGAAACGAGTGAAACAGAGAGCAGAAGGCCACAAAAAACAAGGAAAACAGGGCAGAAGGGCACGAAAAACGAGGGAAACAGAGGGCAGAAGGGCACGAACAACAAGTGGAAAACGAGTGAAACAGGGCAGAAGGTCACATAAAAAGAGGGAAACGGAAGGCAGAAGGGCACAGAAAACAAGGGGAAAACGTGTGCAACAGAAGACAGAAGGCCACAAAAAACAAGGGAAACAGAGGGCAGAAGAGCACAAAAAACAAGGGAAACAGGGCAGAAAGGCACAAAAAACGAGGGGAACAGAGGGCAGAAGGGCACAAAAAACAAGGGGAAAACGAGTGAAACACAGGGCATAAGGCCACAAAAAATGAGGGAAACAGAGGCAGAAGGGCAAGAAAAATGAGGGAAACAGGGCAGAAGGGCACAAAACAAGGGGGAAAAGAGTGAAACAGAGAGCAGAAGGCCACAGAAAACAAGGGAAACAGGGCAGAAGGGCACGAAAAACAAGGGGTAAGCGAGTGAAACAGAGGGCAGAAGGGCACAAAAACAAGGGGAAAACGGGTGGAACAGAGGGCAGAAAGGCACAAAAAACGAGGGAAACAGAGGGCAGAAGGGCACAAAAAACAAGGGGAAAACAAGTGAAACAGGGCAGAAGGGCACAAAAACAAGGGGAAAACGGGTGGAACAGAGGGCAGAAAGGCACAAAAAAGGAGTGAAACAGAGGGCAGAAGGGCACAAAAAACAAGGGAAAAACAAGTGAAACAGAGAGCAGAAGGCCAAAAAAACAAGTGAAATAGAGAGGAGAAGGCCACAAAAAACGAGGGAAACAGAGGCAGAAGGGCACGAAAAACGAGGGAAATCGAGGGCAGAAGGGCACAAAACAAGGGGAAAACGAGTGAAACAGTGGGCAGAAGGTCACAAAAACAAGGAGAAAATGGGTGGAACAGAGGGCAGAAATGCACAAAAAACTAGGGAAACAGGGGGCAGAAGGGCACAAAAAACAAGGGAAAACGAGTGAAACAGAGGGCAGAAGGGCACAAAAACAAGGGGGAAACCAGTGGAACAGAGGGCAGAAAGGCACAAAAAACGAGGGAACCAGAGGGCAGAAGGGCACAAAAAACAAGGGGAAAACGAGTGAGAGGGCAGAAGGCCACCAACAACGAGGCAAACAGAGGGCAAAAGGGCACAAAACCAGGGGGAAACGAGTGAAACAGAGAGCAGGCCACAGAAAACAAGGGAAACAGGGCAGAAGGGCACAAAAAACAAGGGGAAAACGAGTGAAACAGGGCATAAGGCCACAAAAACAAGGGGAAAATGGGTGGAACAGAGGGCAGAAAGGCACAAAAACGAGGGAAAACAGGGCAGAAGGGCACGAAACACGAAGGAAACAGAGGGCAGAAGGGCACGAAAAATGATGGAAACAGAGTGCAGAAGGGCTAAAACAAAAAACGAGGGAAACAGAGGGCAGAAGGGCACAAAACAAGGGGAATACGAGTGAAACAGAGAGCAGAAGGCCACAAAATACAAGGGAAACAGAGGGCAGAAAGGCACGAAAAACAAGTGGAACACGAGTGAAACAGGGCAGATGGCCACAAAAAACGAGGGAAACAGAGGGCAGAAGGGCACAAAAAACAAGGGGAAAACGAGTGAAACAGAGAGCAGAAGGCCACAAAAAACAAGGAAAACAGGGTAGAAGGGCACGAAAAACGAGGGAAACAGAGGGCAGAAGGGCACGAAAAACAAGTGGAAAACGAGTGAAACAGGGCAGAAGGTCACATAAAAAGAGGGAAACAGAAGGCAGAAGGGTACAGAAAACAAGGGGAAAACGTGTGCAACAGAAGACAGAAGGCCACAAAAAACGACGGAAACAGAGGGCAGAAGGGCACGAAAAATTAGGGAAACAGGGCAGAAAGGCACAAAAAACGAGGGAAACAGAGGGCAGAAGGGCACAAAAACCAATGGAAAAAATGAGTGAAACAGAGGGCAGAAGGCCACAAAAAAATAGGGAAACAGAGGCAGAAGGGCAAGAAAAATGAGGAAAACAGGGCAGAAGGGCACAAAACAAGGGGGGAAAGAGTGAAACAGAGAGCAGAAAGCCACAGAAAACAAGGGAAACAGGGCAGAAGGGCACGAAAAACAAGGGGTAAACGAGTGAAACAGAGGGCAGAAGGGCACAGAAACAAGGGGAAAACGGGTGGAACAGAGGGCAGAAAGGCACAAAATACGAGGGAAACAGAGGGCAGAAGGGCAAAAAAACAAGGGGAAAACAAGTGAAACAGAGGGCAGAAGGGCACAAAAACAAGGGGAAAACGTGTGGAACAGAGGGCAGAAAGCCACAAAAAACGAGGGAAACAGGGCAGAAGGGCACAAAAAACAAGGGGAAAACAAGTGAAACAGAGGGCAGGAGGGCACAAAAACCAAGGGGAAAACGAGTGAAACAGAGAGCAGAAGGCCAAAAAAAACAAGTGAAACAGAGAGCAGAAGGCCACAAAAAACAAGGGAAACAGTGGGCAGAAGGGCACAAAAAATAAGGGGAAAACGAGTGAAACAGAGGGCAGAAGGCCACAAAAAACGAGGCAAACAGAGGGCAGAAGGGCACAAAACAAGGGGAAAACGAGTGGAACAGAGAGCAGGCCACAGAAAACAAGGGAAACCGGGCAGAAGGGCACAAAAAACAAGGGGAAAACGAGTGAAACAGAGGGCAGGAAGGCACAAAAAACTAGGGAAACAGAGGGCAGAAGGGCACAAACAACAAGGGGAAAACAAGTGAAACAGAGGGCAGAAGGGCACAAAAACAAGGGGAAACGGGTGGAACAGAAAGCAGAAAGGCACAAAAAACGAGGGATACAGAGGGCAGAAGGGCACAAAAAACAAGGGGAAAACGAGTGAAACAGAGGGCAGAAGGGCACAAAAAACAAGGGGAAAATGAGTGAAACAGAGAGCAGAAGGCCAAAAAAAACAAGTGAAACAGAGAGCGGAAGCGAACAAAAAACGAGGGAAACAGAGGGCAGAAGGGCACAAAAAACAAGGGAAACAGGGGGCAGAAGGGCACGAAAAACGAGGGAAACAGAGGGCAGAAGGGCACGAAAAACAAGTGGAAAACGAGTGAAACAGGGCAGAAGGCCACATAAAAAGAGGAAACAGAAGGCAGAAGGGCACGGAAAACAAGGGGAAAACGAGTGCAACAGAGGACAGAAGGCCACAAAAAACGAGGGACACAAGAGGGCAGAAGGGCATGAAAAACGGGGGAAACGGGGCAGAAGGGCACAAAAAACGAGGGAAACAGAGGGCAGAAGGGCACAAAAAACAAGGGGAAAACGAGTGAAACAGAGGGCAGAAGGCCACAAAAAACGAGGGAAACAGAGGCAGAAGGGCACGAAAAACAAGGGAAACCGAGGGCAGAAGGGCACAAAACAAGGGGAAAACGAGTGAAACAGAGAGCAGAAGGCCACAGAAAACAAGGGAAAAAGGGCAGAAGGGCACAAAAAACAAGGGGAAAATGAGTGAAACAGAGGGCAGAAAGTCACAAAAACAAGGAGAAAATGGGTGGAAAAGAGGGCAGAAAGGCACAAAAAACTAGGGAAACAGAGGGCAGAAGGGCACAAAAAACAAGGGAAAAATGAGTGAAACAGAGGGCAGAAGGGCACAAAAACAAGGGGGAAACCAGTGGAACAGAGGGCAGAAAGGCACAAAAAACGAGGGAACCAGAGGGCAGAAGGGCACAAAAAACAAGTGGAAAACGAGTGAAACAGGGCAGAAGGCCACATAAAAAGAGGGAAACAGAAGGTAGAAGGGCACGGAAACCAAGGGGAAAACGAGTGCAACAGAGGACAGAAGGCCACAAAAAATGAGGGACACAAGAGGGCAGAAGGGCACGAAAAACGGGGGAAACGGGGCAGAAGGGCACAAAAAAACGAGGGAAACAGAGGGCAGAAGGGCACAAAAACCAAGGGGAAATCGAGTGAAACAGAGGGCAGAAGGCCACAAAAAACGAGGGAAACAGAGGCAGAAGGGCACGAAAAACGAGGGAAACCGAGGGCAGAAGGGCACAAAACAAGGGGAAAACGAGTGAAACAGAGAGCAGAAGGCCACAAAATACAAGGGAAACAAAGGGCAGAAAGGCACAAAAAACAAGTGGAAAACGAGTGAAACAGGGCAGATGGCCACAAAAAACGAGGGAAACAGAGGGCAGAAGGGCACAAAAAACAAGGGGAAACGAGTGAAACAGAGAGCAGAAGGCCACATAAAACAAGGAAAACAGGGCAGAAGGGCACGAAAAACGAGGGAAACAGAGGGCAGAAGGGCACGAACAACAAGTGGAAAACGAGTGAAACAGGGCAGAAGGTCACATAAAAAGAGGGAAACAGAAGACAGAAGGGCACAGAAAACAAGGGGAAAACGTGTGCAACAGAAGACAGAAGGCCACAAAAAAACAAGGGAAACAGAGGGCAGAAGAGCACAAAAAACAAGGGAAACAGGGCAGAAAGGCACAAAAAACGAGGGGAACAGAAGGCAGAAGGGCACAAAAAACAAGGGGAAAACGAGTGAAACACAGGGCAGAAGGCCACAAAAAATGAGGGAAACAGAGGCAGAAGGGCAAGAAAAATGAGGGAAACAGGGCAGAAGGGCACAAAACAAGGGGGAAAAGAGTGAAACAGAGAGCAGAAGGCCACAGAAAACAAGGGAAACAGGGCAGAAGGGCACGAAAAACAAGGGGTAAACGAGTGAAATAGAGGGCAGAAGGGCACAAAAACAAGGGGAAAACGGGTGGAACAGAGGGCAGAAAGGCACAAAAAACGATGGAAACAGAGGGCAGAAGGGCACAAAAAACAAGGGGAAAACAAGTGAAACAGGGCAGAAGGGCACAAAAACAAGGGGAAAACGGGTGGAACAGAGGGCAGAAAGGCACAAAAAACGAGGGAAACAGAGGGCAGAAGGGCACAAAAAACAAGGGGAAAACAAGTGAAACAGAGGGCAGAAGGGCACAAAAACAAGGGGGAAACGGGTGGAACAGAAAGCAGAAAGGCACAAGAAATGAGGGAAACAGAGGGCAGAAAGGCACAAAAAACAAGGGGAAAACGAGTGAAACAGAGGGCAGAAGGGCACAAAAAACAAGGGGGAAAATGAGTGAAATAGAGAGCAGAAGGCCAAAAAAAACAAGTGAAACAGAAAGCGGAAGGCCACAAAAAACGAGGGAAACAGAGGGCAGATAGGCACAAGAAACAAGGGAAACAGAGGGCAGAAGGGCACGAAAAACGAGGGAAACAGAGGGCAGAAGGGCACGAAAAACAAGTGGAAAACGAGTGAAACAGGGCAGAAGGCCACATAAAAAGAGGGAAACAGAAGGCAGAAGGGCACGAAAAACGAGGGAAACAGAGGGCAGAAGGGCACGAAAAACAAGTGGAAAACGAGTAAAACAGGGCAGAAGGTCACATAAAAAGAGGGAAACAGAAGGCAGAAGGGTACAGAAAACAAGGGGAAAACGTGTGCAACAGAAGACAGAAGGCCACAAAAAACGACGGAAACAGAGGCCAGAAGGGCACGAAAAATGAGGGAAACAGGGCAGAAAGGCACAAAAACGAGGGAAACAGAGGGCAGAAGGACACAAAAAACAAGGGGAAAACGAGTGAAACAGAGAGCAGAAGGCCACAAAATACAAGGGAAACAGAGGGCAGAAAGGCACGAAAAACAAGTGGAACACGAGTGAAACAGGGCAGATGGCCACAAAAAACGAGGGGAACAGAGGGCAGAAGGGCACAAAAAACAAGGGGAAAACGAGTGAAAAAGGGCAGAAGGCCACAAAAAATGAGGGAAACAGAGGCAGAAGGGCAAGAAAAATGAGGGAAACAGGGCAGAAGGGCACAAAACAAGGGGGAAAAGAGTGAAACAGAGAGCAGAAGGCCACAGAAAACAAGGGAAACAGGGCAGAAGGGCACGAAAAACAAGGGGTAAACGAGTGAAACAGAGCGCAGAAGGGCACAAAAACAAGGGGGAAACCAGTGGAACAGAGGCAGAAAGGCACAAAAAACGAGGGAACCAGAGGGCAGAAGGGCACAAAAAACAAGAGGAAAACGAGTGAAACAGAGAGCAGAAGGCCAAAAAAACAAGTGAAACAGAGCAGAAGGCCACAAAAAACGAGGAAACAGAGGGCAAAAGGGCACAAAAAACAAGGGGAAAATGAGTGAAACAGAGGGCAGAAGGCCACAAAAAATGAGGCAAACAGAGGGCAAAAGGGCACAAAACCAGGGGAAAACGAGTGAAACAGAGAGCAGGCCACAGAAAACAAGGGAAACAGGGCAGAAGGGCACAAAAAACAAGGGGAAAACGAGTGAAACAGGGCAGAAGGCCACAAAAACAAGGGGAAAAAGGGTGGAACAGAGGGCAGAAACGCACAAAAACGAGGGAAACAGGGCCGAAGGGCACGAAACACGAAGGAAACAGAGGGCAGAAGGGCACGAAAAACGATAGAAACAGAGTGCAGAAGGGCACAAACAAAAAACGAGGGAAACAGAGGGCAGAAGGGCACAAAACAAGGGGAAAACGAGTGAAACAGAGAGCAGAAGGCCACAAAATACAAGGGAAACAGAGGGCAGAAAGGCACGAAAAACAAGTGGAACACGAGTGAAACGGGGCAGATGGCCACAAAAAACGAGGGGAAACAGAGGGCAGAAGGGCACAAAACGAGGGGAAAACGAGTGAAACAGAGAGCAGGCCACAGAAAACAAGGGAAACAGGGCAGAAGGGCACAAAAAACAAGGGGAAAACGAGTGAAACAGAGGGCAGGAAGGCACAAAAAACTAGGGGAAACAGAGGGCAGAAGGGCACAAACAACAAGGGGAAAACAAGTGAAACAGAGGGCAGAAGGGCACAAAAACAAGGGGAAAACGGGTGGAACAGAAAGCAGAAAGGCACAAAAAACGAGGGAAACAGAGGGCAGAAGTGCACAAAAAACAAGGGGAAAACGAGTGAAACAGAGGGCAGAAGGGCACAAAAAACAAGGGGAAAATGAGTGAAACAGAGAGCAGAAGGCCAAAAAAAACAAGTGAAACAGAGAGCGGAAGCGAACAAAAAACGAGGGAAACTGGGCAGAAGGGCACAAAAAACAAGGGAAACAGAGGGCAGAAGGGCACAAAAAACAAGTGGAAAACGAGTGAAACAGGGCAGAAGGCCACATAAAAAGAGGGAAACAGAAGGCAGAAGGGCACGGAAAACAAGGGGAAAACGAGTGCAACAGAGGACAGAAGGCCACAAAAAATGAGGGACACAAGAGGGCAGAAGGGCACGAAAAACGGGGGAAACGGGGCAGAAGGGCACAAAAAACGAGGGAAACAGAGGGCAGAAGGGCACAAAAAACAAGGGGAAATCGAGTGAAACAGAGGGCAGAAGGCCACAAAAAACTAGGGAAACAGAGGCAGAAGGGCACGAAAAACGAGGGAAACCGAGGGCAGAAGGGCACAAAACAAGGGAAAACGAGTGAAACAGAGAGCAGAAGGCCACAAAATACAAGGGAAACAGGGGGCAGAAAGGCACAAAAAACAAGTGGAAAACGAGTGAAACAGGGCAGATGGCCACAAAAAACGAGGGAAACAGAGGGCAGAAGGGCACAAAAAACAAGGGGAAACGAGTGAAACAGAGCAGAAGGCCACATAAAACAAGGAAAACAGGGCAGAAGGGCACGAAAAACGAGGGAAACAGAGGGCAGAAGGGCACGAACAACAAGTGGAAAACGAGTGAAACAGGGCAGAAGGTCACATAAAAAGAGGGAAACAGAAGACAGAAGGGCACAGAAAACAAGGGGAAAACGTGTGCAACAGAAGATTGAAGGCCACAAAAAAACAAGGGAAACAGAGGGCAGAAGAGCACAAAAAACAAGGGAAACAGGGCAGAAAGGCACAAAAAACGAGGGGAACAGAAGGCAGAAGGGCACAAAAAACAAGGGGAAAACGAGTGAAACACAGGGCAGAAGGCCACAAAAAATTAGGGAAACAGAGGCAGAAGGGCAAGAAAAATGAGGGAAACAGGGCCGAAGGGCACAAAACAAGGGGGAAAAGAGTGAAACAGAGAGCAGAAGGCCACAGAAAACAAGGGAAACAGGGCAGAAGGCCACAAAAACAAGGGGAAAAAGGGTGGAACAGAGGGCAGAAACGCACAAAAACGAGGGAAACAGGGCCGAAGGGCACGAAACACGAAGGAAACAGAGGGCAGAAGGGCACGAAAAACGATAGAAACAGAGTGCAGAAGGGCACAAACAAAAAACGAGGGAAACAGAGGGCAGAAGGGCACAAAACAAGGGGAAAACGAGTGAAACAGAGAGCAGAAGGCCACAAAATACAAGGGAAACAGAGGGCAGAAAGGCACGAAAAACAAGTGGAACACGAGTGAAACGGGGCAGATGGCCACAAAAAACGAGGGAAACAGAGGGCAGAAGGGCACAAAACGAGGGGAAAACGAGTGAAACAGAGAGCAGGCCACAGAAAACAAGGGAAACAGGGCAGAAGGGCACAAAAAACAAGGGGAAAACGAGTGAAACAGAGGGCAGGAAGGCACAAAAAACTAGGTAAACAGAGGGCAGAAGGGCACAAACAACAAGGGAAAACAAGTGAAACAGAGGGCAGAAGGGCACAAAAACAAGGGGAAAACGGGTGGAACAGAAAGCAGAAAGGCACAAAAAACGAGGGAAACACAGGGCAGAAGGGCACAAAAAACAAGGGGAAAACGAGTGAAACAGAGGGCAGAAGGGCACAAAAAACAAGGGGAAAATGAGTGAAACAGAGAGCAGAAGGCCAAAAAAAACAAGTGAAACAGAGAGCGGAAGCGAACAAAAAACGAGGGAAACTGGGCAGAAGGGCACAAAAAACAAGGGAAACAGAGGGCAGAAGGGCACAAAAAACAAGTGGAAAACGAGTGAAACAGGGCAGAAGGCCACATAAAAAGAGGGAAACAGAAGGCAGAAGGGCACGGAAAACAAGGGGAAAACGAGTGCAACAGAGGACAGAAGGCCACAAAAAATGAGGGACACAAGAGGGCAGAAGGGCACGAAAAACGGGGGAAACGGGGCAGAAGGGCACAAAAAACGAGGGAAACAGAGGGCAGAAGGGCACAAAAAACAAGGGGAAATCGAGTGAAACAGAGGGCAGAAGGCCACAAAAAACTAGGGAAACAGAGGCAGAAGGGCACGAAAAACGAGGGAAACCGAGGGCAGAAGGGCACAAAACAAGGGGAAAACGAGTGAAACAGAGAGCAGAAGGCCACAAAATACAAGGGAAACAGGGGGCAGAAAGGCACAAAAAACAAGTGGAAAACGAGTGAAACAGGGCAGATGGCCACAAAAAACGAGGGAAACAGAGGGCAGAAGGGCACAAAAAACAAGGGGAAACGAGTGAAACAGAGAGCAGAAGGCCACATAAAACAAGGAAAACAGGGCAGAAGGGCACGAAAAACGAGGGAAACAGAGGGCAGAAGGGCACGAACAACAAGTGGAAAACGAGTGAAACAGGGCAGAAGGTCACATAAAAAGAGGGAAACAGAAGACAGAAGGGCACAGAAAACAAGGGGAAAACGTGTGCAACAGAAGATTGAAGGCCACAAAAAAACAAGGGAAACAGAGGGCAGAAGAGCACAAAAAACAAGGGAAA